>NC_092348.1:13502866-13718060 GCF_963676685.1 Mytilus edulis | reverse complement strand
TTATGCCGTAGAACCATGTTGGCAATTTATGAATTTGATAGATTTTTCATATTTTTGTTGTGTAACAACGTGATCATATTACAACCGAATGGAGCCACGGCAATGCACATACACACAGTATAAGAACGAATATACAACGTATGCGTAATGAAACCATGTATTTCACTTTGTCAAAACACGCTATAGCTATAGAAAACAACTTATTGGATGGAAAAACATGCTCTTAAACTAATCGCTACTTTGCCGTGAATAAACTCAAACTGAAACGATACAGAGAAGAGTAGCGTCATGGCGCATGGCGCACGCAAAGAAATCTCCGTAAATCACTCTCTTTATATTGGGCATGACAAACTTCTGCAACTGCTTCTTTCTAATTTCTTTGCTTCCCCTCTAAGCACGAACTAGAAATAAGTCTATAATAGTCAGTGTTTTTGATTTTTTTTTACATGTGATCTTTTTTCTAGGTAATGCTACATTTGATGGAGAGAGATAAAAAAAAAAATTAATAGCGAGGAAAAGGGGGGACCAAGCTGCATATTTCATGTTGTTTATATTACCCACGTAAAGTGGGTGTAGAGAAATTGTCTATAGACTCATTAATTGTTCCTCTCCACGGATATCTTTAGTAAAAGGCGAAAGATATATTCGTGGTTTGAAGAGAAACCAGAGTAACTCGACTTGCACAAACTTTGAATATACAGAATAATGTAAATGTTTTCTGAGAGAAGGTGTTTGCGAAAATGAACTTTTGCAAACATCCTTAAATTCTACCCAATAAGTATCTACACATGGCACATTTATGCCGTAGAACCATGTTGGCAATTTATGAATTTGATAGATTTTTCATATTTTTGTTGTGTAACAACGTGATCATATTACAACCGAATGGAGCCACGGCAATGCACATACACACAGTATAAGAACGAATATACAACGTATGCGTAATGAAACCATGTATTTCACTTTGTCAAAACACGCTATAGCTATAGAAAACAACTTATTGGATGGAAAAACATGCTCTTAAACTAATCGCTACTTTGCCGTGAATAAACTCAAACTGAAACGATACAGAGAAGAGTAGCGTCATGGCGCATGGCGCACGCAAAGAAATCTCCGTAAATCACTCTCTTTATATTGGGCATGACAAACTTCTGCAACTGCTTCTTTCTAATTTCTTTGCTTCCCCTCTAAGCACGAACTAGAAATAAGTCTATAATAGTCAGTGTTTTTGATTTTTTTTTACATGTGATCTTTTTTCTAGGTAATGCTACATTTGATGGAGAGAGATAAAAAAAAAAATTAATAGCGAGGAAAAGGGGGGACCAAGCTGCATATTTCATGTTGTTTATATTACCCACGTAAAGTGGGTGTAGAGAAATTGTCTATAGACTCATTAATTGTTCCTCTCCACGGATATCTTTAGTAAAAGGCGAAAGATATATTCGTGGTTTGAAGAGAAACCAGAGTAACTCGACTTGCACAAACTTTGAATATACAGAATAATGTAAATGTTTTCTGAGAGAAGGTGTTTGCGAAAATGAACTTTTTGCAAACATCCTTAAATTCTACCCAATAAGTATCTACACATGGCACATTTATGCCGTAGAACCATGTTGGCAATTTATGAATTTGATAGATTTTTCATATTTTTGTTGTGTAACAACGTGATCATATTACAACCGAATGGAGCCACGGCAATGCACATACACACAGTATAAGAACGAATATACAACGTATGCGTAATGAAACCATGTATTTCACTTTGTCAAAACACGCTATAGCTATAGAAAACAACTTATTGGATGGAAAAACATGCTCTTAAACTAATCGCTACTTTGCCGTGAATAAACTCAAACTGAAACGATACAGAGAAGAGTAGCGTCATGGCGCATGGCGCACGCAAAGAAATCTCCGTAAATCACTCTCTTTATATTGGGCATGACAAACTTCTGCAACTGCTTCTTTCTAATTTCTTTGCTTCCCCTCTAAGCACGAACTAGAAATAAGTCTATAATAGTCAGTGTTTTTGATTTTTTTTTACATGTGATCTTTTTTCTAGGTAATGCTACATTTGATGGAGAGAGATAAAAAAAAAAATTAATAGCGAGGAAAAGGGGGGACCAAGCTGCATATTTCATGTTGTTTATATTACCCACGTAAAGTGGGTGTAGAGAAATTGTCTATAGACTCATTAATTGTTCCTCTCCACGATATCTTTAGTAAAAGGCGAAAGATATATTCGTGGTTTGAAGAGAAACCAGAGTAACTCGACTTGCACAAACTTTGAATATACAGAATAATGTAAATGTTTTCTGAGAGAAGGTGTTTGCGAAAATGAACTTTTTGCAAACATCCTTAAATTCTACCCAATAAGTATCTACACATGGCACATTTATGCCGTAGAACCATGTTGGCAATTTATGAATTTGATAGATTTTTCATATTTTTGTTGTGTAACAACGTGATCATATTACAACCGAATGGAGCCACGGCAATGCACATACACACAGTATAAGAACGAATATACAACGTATGCGTAATGAAACCATGTATTTCACTTTGTCAAAACACGCTATAGCTATAGAAAACAACTTATTGGATGGAAAACATGCTCTTAAACTAATCGCTACTTTGCCGTGAATAAACTCAAACTGAAACGATACAGAGAAGAGTAGCGTCATGGCGCATGGCGCACGCAAAGAAATCTCCGTAAATCACTCTCTTTATATTGGGCATGACAAACTTCTGCAACTGCTTCTTTCTAATTTCTTTGCTTCCCCTCTAAGCACGAACTAGAAATAAGTCTATAATAGTCAGTGTTTTTGATTTTTTTTTACATGTGATCTTTTTTCTAGGTAATGCTACATTTGATGGAGAGAGATAAAAAAAAAAATTAATAGCGAGGAAAAGGGGGGACCAAGCTGCATATTTCATGTTGTTTATATTACCCACGTAAAGTGGGTGTAGAGAAATTGTCTATAGACTCATTAATTGTTCCTCTCCACGGATATCTTTAGTAAAAGGCGAAAGATATATTCGTGGTTTGAAGAGAAACCAGAGTAACTCGACTTGCACAAACTTTGAATATACAGAATAATGTAAATGTTTTCTGAGAGAAGGTGTTTGCGAAAATGAACTTTTTGCAAACATCCTTAAATTCTACCCAATAAGTATCTACACATGGCACATTTATGCCGTAGAACCATGTTGGCAATTTATGAATTTGATAGATTTTTCATATTTTTGTTGTGTAACAACGTGATCATATTACAACCGAATGGAGCCACGGCAATGCACATACACACAGTATAAGAACGAATATACAACGTATGCGTAATGAAACCATGTATTTCACTTTGTCAAAACACGCTATAGCTATAGAAAACAACTTATTGGATGGAAAAACATGCTCTTAAACTAATCGCTACTTTGCCGTGAATAAACTCAAACTGAAACGATACAGAGAAGAGTAGCGTCATGGCGCATGGCGCACGCAAAGAAATCTCCGTAAATCACTCTCTTTATATTGGGCATGACAAACTTCTGCAACTGCTTCTTTCTAATTTCTTTGCTTCCCCTCTAAGCACGAACTAGAAATAAGTCTATAATAGTCAGTGTTTTTGATTTTTTTTTACATGTGATCTTTTTTCTAGGTAATGCTACATTTGATGGAGAGAGATAAAAAAAAAAATTAATAGCGAGGAAAAGGGGGGACCAAGCTGCATATTTCATGTTGTTTATATTACCCACGTAAAGTGGGTGTAGAGAAATTGTCTATAGACTCATTAATTGTTCCTCTCCACGGATATCTTTAGTAAAAGGCGAAAGATATATTCGTGGTTTGAAGAGAAACCAGAGTAACTCGACTTGCACAAACTTTGAATATACAGAATAATGTAAATGTTTTCTGAGAGAAGGTGTTTGCGAAAATGAACTTTTTGCAAACATCCTTAAATTCTACCCAATAAGTATCTACACATGGCACATTTATGCCGTAGAACCATGTTGGCAATTTATGAATTTGATAGATTTTTCATATTTTTGTTGTGTAACAACGTGATCATATTACAACCGAATGGAGCCACGGCAATGCACATACACACAGTATAAGAACGAATATACAACGTATGCGTAATGAAACCATGTATTTCACTTTGTCAAAACACGCTATAGCTATAGAAAACAACTTATTGGATGGAAAAACATGCTCTTAAACTAATCGCTACTTTGCCGTGAATAAACTCAAACTGAAACGATACAGAGAAGAGTAGCGTCATGGCGCATGGCGCACGCAAAGAAATCTCCGTAAATCACTCTCTTTATATTGGGCATGACAAACTTCTGCAACTGCTTCTTTCTAATTTCTTTGCTTCCCCTCTAAGCACGAACTAGAAATAAGTCTATAATAGTCAGTGTTTTTGATTTTTTTTTACATGTGATCTTTTTTCTAGGTAATGCTACATTTGATGGAGAGAGATAAAAAAAAAAATTAATAGCGAGGAAAAGGGGGGACCAAGCTGCATATTTCATGTTGTTTATATTACCCACGTAAAGTGGGTGTAGAGAAATTGTCTATAGACTCATTAATTGTTCCTCTCCACGGATATCTTTAGTAAAAGGCGAAAGATATATTCGTGGTTTGAAGAGAAACCAGAGTAACTCGACTTGCACAAACTTTGAATATACAGAATAATGTAAATGTTTTCTGAGAGAAGGTGTTTGCGAAAATGAACTTTTTGCAAACATCCTTAAATTCTACCCAATAAGTATCTACACATGGCACATTTATGCCGTAGAACCATGTTGGCAATTTATGAATTTGATAGATTTTTCATATTTTTGTTGTGTAACAACGTGATCATATTACAACCGAATGGAGCCACGGCAATGCACATACACACAGTATAAGAACGAATATACAACGTATGCGTAATGAAACCATGTATTTCACTTTGTCAAAACACGCTATAGCTATAGAAAACAACTTATTGGATGGAAAAACATGCTCTTAAACTAATCGCTACTTTGCCGTGAATAAACTCAAACTGAAACGATACAGAGAAGAGTAGCGTCATGGCGCATGGCGCACGCAAAGAAATCTCCGTAAATCACTCTCTTTATATTGGGCATGACAAACTTCTGCAACTGCTTCTTTCTAATTTCTTTGCTTCCCCTCTAAGCACGAACTAGAAATAAGTCTATAATAGTCAGTGTTTTTGATTTTTTTTTACATGTGATCTTTTTTCTAGGTAATGCTACATTTGATGGAGAGAGATAAAAAAAAAAATTAATAGCGAGGAAAAGGGGGGACCAAGCTGCATATTTCATGTTGTTTATATTACCCACGTAAAGTGGGTGTAGAGAAATTGTCTATAGACTCATTAATTGTTCCTCTCCACGGATATCTTTAGTAAAAGGCGAAAGATATATTCGTGGTTTGAAGAGAAACCAGAGTAACTCGACTTGCACAAACTTTGAATATACAGAATAATGTAAATGTTTTCTGAGAGAAGGTGTTTGCGAAAATGAACTTTTTGCAAACATCCTTAAATTCTACCCAATAAGTATCTACACATGGCACATTTATGCCGTAGAACCATGTTGGCAATTTATGAATTTGATAGATTTTTCATATTTTTGTTGTGTAACAACGTGATCATATTACAACCGAATGGAGCCACGGCAATGCACATACACACAGTATAAGAACGAATATACAACGTATGCGTAATGAAACCATGTATTTCACTTTGTCAAAACACGCTATAGCTATAGAAAACAACTTATTGGATGGAAAAACATGCTCTTAAACTAATCGCTACTTTGCCGTGAATAAACTCAAACTGAAACGATACAGAGAAGAGTAGCGTCATGGCGCATGGCGCACGCAAAGAAATCTCCGTAAATCACTCTCTTTATATTGGGCATGACAAACTTCTGCAACTGCTTCTTTCTAATTTCTTTGCTTCCCCTCTAAGCACGAACTAGAAATAAGTCTATAATAGTCAGTGTTTTTGATTTTTTTTTACATGTGATCTTTTTTCTAGGTAATGCTACATTTGATGGAGAGAGATAAAAAAAAAAATTAATAGCGAGGAAAAGGGGGGACCAAGCTGCATATTTCATGTTGTTTATATTACCCACGTAAAGTGGGTGTAGAGAAATTGTCTATAGACTCATTAATTGTTCCTCTCCACGGATATCTTTAGTAAAAGGCGAAAGATATATTCGTGGTTTGAAGAGAAACCAGAGTAACTCGACTTGCACAAACTTTGAATATACAGAATAATGTAAATGTTTTCTGAGAGAAGGTGTTTGCGAAAATGAACTTTTTGCAAACATCCTTAAATTCTACCCAATAAGTATCTACACATGGCACATTTATGCCGTAGAACCATGTTGGCAATTTATGAATTTGATAGATTTTTCATATTTTTGTTGTGTAACAACGTGATCATATTACAACCGAATGGAGCCACGGCAATGCACATACACACAGTATAAGAACGAATATACAACGTATGCGTAATGAAACCATGTATTTCACTTTGTCAAAACACGCTATAGCTATAGAAAACAACTTATTGGATGGAAAAACATGCTCTTAAACTAATCGCTACTTTGCCGTGAATAAACTCAAACTGAAACGATACAGAGAAGAGTAGCGTCATGGCGCATGGCGCACGCAAAGAAATCTCCGTAAATCACTCTCTTTATATTGGGCATGACAAACTTCTGCAACTGCTTCTTTCTAATTTCTTTGCTTCCCCTCTAAGCACGAACTAGAAATAAGTCTATAATAGTCAGTGTTTTTGATTTTTTTTTACATGTGATCTTTTTTCTAGGTAATGCTACATTTGATGGAGAGAGATAAAAAAAAAAATTAATAGCGAGGAAAAGGGGGGACCAAGCTGCATATTTCATGTTGTTTATATTACCCACGTAAAGTGGGTGTAGAGAAATTGTCTATAGACTCATTAATTGTTCCTCTCCACGGATATCTTTAGTAAAAGGCGAAAGATATATTCGTGGTTTGAAGAGAAACCAGAGTAACTCGACTTGCACAAACTTTGAATATACAGAATAATGTAAATGTTTTCTGAGAGAAGGTGTTTGCGAAAATGAACTTTTTGCAAACATCCTTAAATTCTACCCAATAAGTATCTACACATGGCACATTTATGCCGTAGAACCATGTTGGCAATTTATGAATTTGATAGATTTTTCATATTTTTGTTGTGTAACAACGTGATCATATTACAACCGAATGGAGCCACGGCAATGCACATACACACAGTATAAGAACGAATATACAACGTATGCGTAATGAAACCATGTATTTCACTTTGTCAAAACACGCTATAGCTATAGAAAACAACTTATTGGATGGAAAAACATGCTCTTAAACTAATCGCTACTTTGCCGTGAATAAACTCAAACTGAAACGATACAGAGAAGAGTAGCGTCATGGCGCATGGCGCACGCAAAGAAATCTCCGTAAATCACTCTCTTTATATTGGGCATGACAAACTTCTGCAACTGCTTCTTTCTAATTTCTTTGCTTCCCCTCTAAGCACGAACTAGAAATAAGTCTATAATAGTCAGTGTTTTTGATTTTTTTTTACATGTGATCTTTTTTCTAGGTAATGCTACATTTGATGGAGAGAGATAAAAAAAAAAATTAATAGCGAGGAAAAGGGGGGACCAAGCTGCATATTTCATGTTGTTTATATTACCCACGTAAAGTGGGTGTAGAGAAATTGTCTATAGACTCATTAATTGTTCCTCTCCACGGATATCTTTAGTAAAAGGCGAAAGATATATTCGTGGTTTGAAGAGAAACCAGAGTAACTCGACTTGCACAAACTTTGAATATACAGAATAATGTAAATGTTTTCTGAGAGAAGGTGTTTGCGAAAATGAACTTTTTGCAAACATCCTTAAATTCTACCCAATAAGTATCTACACATGGCACATTTATGCCGTAGAACCATGTTGGCAATTTATGAATTTGATAGATTTTTCATATTTTTGTTGTGTAACAACGTGATCATATTACAACCGAATGGAGCCACGGCAATGCACATACACACAGTATAAGAACGAATATACAACGTATGCGTAATGAAACCATGTATTTCACTTTGTCAAAACACGCTATAGCTATAGAAAACAACTTATTGGATGGAAAAACATGCTCTTAAACTAATCGCTACTTTGCCGTGAATAAACTCAAACTGAAACGATACAGAGAAGAGTAGCGTCATGGCGCATGGCGCACGCAAAGAAATCTCCGTAAATCACTCTCTTTATATTGGGCATGACAAACTTCTGCAACTGCTTCTTTCTAATTTCTTTGCTTCCCCTCTAAGCACGAACTAGAAATAAGTCTATAATAGTCAGTGTTTTTGATTTTTTTTTTACATGTGATCTTTTTTCTAGGTAATGCTACATTTGATGGAGAGAGATAAAAAAAAAAATTAATAGCGAGGAAAAGGGGGGACCAAGCTGCATATTTCATGTTGTTTATATTACCCACGTAAAGTGGGTGTAGAGAAATTGTCTATAGACTCATTAATTGTTCCTCTCCACGGATATCTTTAGTAAAAGGCGAAAGATATATTCGTGGTTTGAAGAGAAACCAGAGTAACTCGACTTGCACAAACTTTGAATATACAGAATAATGTAAATGTTTTCTGAGAGAAGGTGTTTGCGAAAATGAACTTTTTGCAAACATCCTTAAATTCTACCCAATAAGTATCTACACATGGCACATTTATGCCGTAGAACCATGTTGGCAATTTATGAATTTGATAGATTTTTCATATTTTTGTTGTGTAACAACGTGATCATATTACAACCGAATGGAGCCACGGCAATGCACATACACACAGTATAAGAACGAATATACAACGTATGCGTAATGAAACCATGTATTTCACTTTGTCAAAACACGCTATAGCTATAGAAAACAACTTATTGGATGGAAAAACATGCTCTTAAACTAATCGCTACTTTGCCGTGAATAAACTCAAACTGAAACGATACAGAGAAGAGTAGCGTCATGGCGCATGGCGCACGCAAAGAAATCTCCGTAAATCACTCTCTTTATATTGGGCATGACAAACTTCTGCAACTGCTTCTTTCTAATTTCTTTGCTTCCCCTCTAAGCACGAACTAGAAATAAGTCTATAATAGTCAGTGTTTTTGATTTTTTTTTTACATGTGATCTTTTTTCTAGGTAATGCTACATTTGATGGAGAGAGATAAAAAAAAAAATTAATAGCGAGGAAAAGGGGGGACCAAGCTGCATATTTCATGTTGTTTATATTACCCACGTAAAGTGGGTGTAGAGAAATTGTCTATAGACTCATTAATTGTTCCTCTCCACGGATATCTTTAGTAAAAGGCGAAAGATATATTCGTGGTTTGAAGAGAAACCAGAGTAACTCGACTTGCACAAACTTTGAATATACAGAATAATGTAAATGTTTTCTGAGAGAAGGTGTTTGCGAAAATGAACTTTTTGCAAACATCCTTAAATTCTACCCAATAAGTATCTACACATGGCACATTTATGCCGTAGAACCATGTTGGCAATTTATGAATTTGATAGATTTTTCATATTTTTGTTGTGTAACAACGTGATCATATTACAACCGAATGGAGCCACGGCAATGCACATACACACAGTATAAGAACGAATATACAACGTATGCGTAATGAAACCATGTATTTCACTTTGTCAAAACACGCTATAGCTATAGAAAACAACTTATTGGATGGAAAAACATGCTCTTAAACTAATCGCTACTTTGCCGTGAATAAACTCAAACTGAAACGATACAGAGAAGAGTAGCGTCATGGCGCATGGCGCACGCAAAGAAATCTCCGTAAATCACTCTCTTTATATTGGGCATGACAAACTTCTGCAACTGCTTCTTTCTAATTTCTTTGCTTCCCCTCTAAGCACGAACTAGAAATAAGTCTATAATAGTCAGTGTTTTTGATTTTTTTTTTACATGTGATCTTTTTTCTAGGTAATGCTACATTTGATGGAGAGAGATAAAAAAAAAAATTAATAGCGAGGAAAAGGGGGGACCAAGCTGCATATTTCATGTTGTTTATATTACCCACGTAAAGTGGGTG
This sequence comes from Mytilus edulis, assembly GCF_963676685.1. NCBI lineage: Eukaryota > Metazoa > Mollusca > Bivalvia > Mytilida > Mytilidae > Mytilus > Mytilus edulis. The sequence goes on along the minus strand of NC_092348.1, from coordinate 13,707,911 downwards.
TAGAGAAATTGTCTATAGACTCATTAATTGTTCCTCTCCACGGATATCTTTAGTAAAAGGCGAAAGATATATTCGTGGTTTGAAGAGAAACCAGAGTAACTCGACTTGCACAAACTTTGAATATACAGAATAATGTAAATGTTTTCTGAGAGAAGGTGTTTGCGAAAATGAACTTTTTGCAAACATCCTTAAATTCTACCCAATAAGTATCTACACATGGCACATTTATGCCGTAGAACCATGTTGGCAATTTATGAATTTGATAGATTTTTCATATTTTTGTTGTGTAACAACGTGATCATATTACAACCGAATGGAGCCACGGCAATGCACATACACACAGTATAAGAACGAATATACAACGTATGCGTAATGAAACCATGTATTTCACTTTGTCAAAACACGCTATAGCTATAGAAAACAACTTATTGGATGGAAAAACATGCTCTTAAACTAATCGCTACTTTGCCGTGAATAAACTCAAACTGAAACGATACAGAGAAGAGTAGCGTCATGGCGCATGGCGCACGCAAAGAAATCTCCGTAAATCACTCTCTTTATATTGGGCATGACAAACTTCTGCAACTGCTTCTTTCTAATTTCTTTGCTTCCCCTCTAAGCACGAACTAGAAATAAGTCTATAATAGTCAGTGTTTTTGATTTTTTTTTTACATGTGATCTTTTTTCTAGGTAATGCTACATTTGATGGAGAGAGATAAAAAAAAAAATTAATAGCGAGGAAAAGGGGGGACCAAGCTGCATATTTCATGTTGTTTATATTACCCACGTAAAGTGGGTGTAGAGAAATTGTCTATAGACTCATTAATTGTTCCTCTCCACGGATATCTTTAGTAAAAGGCGAAAGATATATTCGTGGTTTGAAGAGAAACCAGAGTAACTCGACTTGCACAAACTTTGAATATACAGAATAATGTAAATGTTTTCTGAGAGAAGGTGTTTGCGAAAATGAACTTTTTGCAAACATCCTTAAATTCTACCCAATAAGTATCTACACATGGCACATTTATGCCGTAGAACCATGTTGGCAATTTATGAATTTGATAGATTTTTCATATTTTTGTTGTGTAACAACGTGATCATATTACAACCGAATGGAGCCACGGCAATGCACATACACACAGTATAAGAACGAATATACAACGTATGCGTAATGAAACCATGTATTTCACTTTGTCAAAACACGCTATAGCTATAGAAAACAACTTATTGGATGGAAAAACATGCTCTTAAACTAATCGCTACTTTGCCGTGAATAAACTCAAACTGAAACGATACAGAGAAGAGTAGCGTCATGGCGCATGGCGCACGCAAAGAAATCTCCGTAAATCACTCTCTTTATATTGGGCATGACAAACTTCTGCAACTGCTTCTTTCTAATTTCTTTGCTTCCCCTCTAAGCACGAACTAGAAATAAGTCTATAATAGTCAGTGTTTTTGATTTTTTTTTTACATGTGATCTTTTTTCTAGGTAATGCTACATTTGATGGAGAGAGATAAAAAAAAAAATTAATAGCGAGGAAAAGGGGGGACCAAGCTGCATATTTCATGTTGTTTATATTACCCACGTAAAGTGGGTGTAGAGAAATTGTCTATAGACTCATTAATTGTTCCTCTCCACGGATATCTTTAGTAAAAGGCGAAAGATATATTCGTGGTTTGAAGAGAAACCAGAGTAACTCGACTTGCACAAACTTTGAATATACAGAATAATGTAAATGTTTTCTGAGAGAAGGTGTTTGCGAAAATGAACTTTTTGCAAACATCCTTAAATTCTACCCAATAAGTATCTACACATGGCACATTTATGCCGTAGAACCATGTTGGCAATTTATGAATTTGATAGATTTTTCATATTTTTGTTGTGTAACAACGTGATCATATTACAACCGAATGGAGCCACGGCAATGCACATACACACAGTATAAGAACGAATATACAACGTATGCGTAATGAAACCATGTATTTCACTTTGTCAAAACACGCTATAGCTATAGAAAACAACTTATTGGATGGAAAAACATGCTCTTAAACTAATCGCTACTTTGCCGTGAATAAACTCAAACTGAAACGATACAGAGAAGAGTAGCGTCATGGCGCATGGCGCACGCAAAGAAATCTCCGTAAATCACTCTCTTTATATTGGGCATGACAAACTTCTGCAACTGCTTCTTTCTAATTTCTTTGCTTCCCCTCTAAGCACGAACTAGAAATAAGTCTATAATAGTCAGTGTTTTTGATTTTTTTTTTACATGTGATCTTTTTTCTAGGTAATGCTACATTTGATGGAGAGAGATAAAAAAAAAAATTAATAGCGAGGAAAAGGGGGGACCAAGCTGCATATTTCATGTTGTTTATATTACCCACGTAAAGTGGGTGTAGAGAAATTGTCTATAGACTCATTAATTGTTCCTCTCCACGGATATCTTTAGTAAAAGGCGAAAGATATATTCGTGGTTTGAAGAGAAACCAGAGTAACTCGACTTGCACAAACTTTGAATATACAGAATAATGTAAATGTTTTCTGAGAGAAGGTGTTTGCGAAAATGAACTTTTTGCAAACATCCTTAAATTCTACCCAATAAGTATCTACACATGGCACATTTATGCCGTAGAACCATGTTGGCAATTTATGAATTTGATAGATTTTTCATATTTTTGTTGTGTAACAACGTGATCATATTACAACCGAATGGAGCCACGGCAATGCACATACACACAGTATAAGAACGAATATACAACGTATGCGTAATGAAACCATGTATTTCACTTTGTCAAAACACGCTATAGCTATAGAAAACAACTTATTGGATGGAAAAACATGCTCTTAAACTAATCGCTACTTTGCCGTGAATAAACTCAAACTGAAACGATACAGAGAAGAGTAGCGTCATGGCGCATGGCGCACGCAAAGAAATCTCCGTAAATCACTCTCTTTATATTGGGCATGACAAACTTCTGCAACTGCTTCTTTCTAATTTCTTTGCTTCCCCTCTAAGCACGAACTAGAAATAAGTCTATAATAGTCAGTGTTTTTGATTTTTTTTTTACATGTGATCTTTTTTCTAGGTAATGCTACATTTGATGGAGAGAGATAAAAAAAAAAATTAATAGCGAGGAAAAGGGGGGACCAAGCTGCATATTTCATGTTGTTTATATTACCCACGTAAAGTGGGTGTAGAGAAATTGTCTATAGACTCATTAATTGTTCCTCTCCACGGATATCTTTAGTAAAAGGCGAAAGATATATTCGTGGTTTGAAGAGAAACCAGAGTAACTCGACTTGCACAAACTTTGAATATACAGAATAATGTAAATGTTTTCTGAGAGAAGGTGTTTGCGAAAATGAACTTTTTGCAAACATCCTTAAATTCTACCCAATAAGTATCTACACATGGCACATTTATGCCGTAGAACCATGTTGGCAATTTATGAATTTGATAGATTTTTCATATTTTTGTTGTGTAACAACGTGATCATATTACAACCGAATGGAGCCACGGCAATGCACATACACACAGTATAAGAACGAATATACAACGTATGCGTAATGAAACCATGTATTTCACTTTGTCAAAACACGCTATAGCTATAGAAAACAACTTATTGGATGGAAAAACATGCTCTTAAACTAATCGCTACTTTGCCGTGAATAAACTCAAACTGAAACGATACAGAGAAGAGTAGCGTCATGGCGCATGGCGCACGCAAAGAAATCTCCGTAAATCACTCTCTTTATATTGGGCATGACAAACTTCTGCAACTGCTTCTTTCTAATTTCTTTGCTTCCCCTCTAAGCACGAACTAGAAATAAGTCTATAATAGTCAGTGTTTTTGATTTTTTTTTTACATGTGATCTTTTTTCTAGGTAATGCTACATTTGATGGAGAGAGATAAAAAAAAAAATTAATAGCGAGGAAAAGGGGGGACCAAGCTGCATATTTCATGTTGTTTATATTACCCACGTAAAGTGGGTGTAGAGAAATTGTCTATAGACTCATTAATTGTTCCTCTCCACGGATATCTTTAGTAAAAGGCGAAAGATATATTCGTGGTTTGAAGAGAAACCAGAGTAACTCGACTTGCACAAACTTTGAATATACAGAATAATGTAAATGTTTTCTGAGAGAAGGTGTTTGCGAAAATGAACTTTTTGCAAACATCCTTAAATTCTACCCAATAAGTATCTACACATGGCACATTAATTTATGCCGTAGAACCATGTTGGCAATTTATGAATTTGATAGATTTTTCATATTTTTGTTGTGTAACAACGTGATCATATTACAACCGAATGGAGCCACGGCAATGCACATACACACAGTATAAGAACGAATATACAACGTATGCGTAATGAAACCATGTATTTCACTTTGTCAAAACACGCTATAGCTATAGAAAACAACTTATTGGATGGAAAAACATGCTCTTAAACTAATCGCTACTTTGCCGTGAATAAACTCAAACTGAAACGATACAGAGAAGAGTAGCGTCATGGCGCATGGCGCACGCAAAGAAATCTCCGTAAATCACTCTCTTTATATTGGGCATGACAAACTTCTGCAACTGCTTCTTTCTAATTTCTTTGCTTCCCCTCTAAGCACGAACTAGAAATAAGTCTATAATAGTCAGTGTTTTTGATTTTTTTTTTACATGTGATCTTTTTTCTAGGTAATGCTACATTTGATGGAGAGAGATAAAAAAAAAAATTAATAGCGAGGAAAAGGGGGGACCAAGCTGCATATTTCATGTTGTTTATATTACCCACGTAAAGTGGGTGTAGAGAAATTGTCTATAGACTCATTAATTGTTCCTCTCCACGGATATCTTTAGTAAAAGGCGAAAGATATATTCGTGGTTTGAAGAGAAACCAGAGTAACTCGACTTGCACAAACTTTGAATATACAGAATAATGTAAATGTTTTCTGAGAGAAGGTGTTTGCGAAAATGAACTTTTTGCAAACATCCTTAAATTCTACCCAATAAGTATCTACACATGGCACATTTATGCCGTAGAACCATGTTGGCAATTTATGAATTTGATAGATTTTTCATATTTTTGTTGTGTAACAACGTGATCATATTACAACCGAATGGAGCCACGGCAATGCACATACACACAGTATAAGAACGAATATACAACGTATGCGTAATGAAACCATGTATTTCACTTTGTCAAAACACGCTATAGCTATAGAAAACAACTTATTGGATGGAAAAACATGCTCTTAAACTAATCGCTACTTTGCCGTGAATAAACTCAAACTGAAACGATACAGAGAAGAGTAGCGTCATGGCGCATGGCGCACGCAAAGAAATCTCCGTAAATCACTCTCTTTATATTGGGCATGACAAACTTCTGCAACTGCTTCTTTCTAATTTCTTTGCTTCCCCTCTAAGCACGAACTAGAAATAAGTCTATAATAGTCAGTGTTTTTGATTTTTTTTTTACATGTGATCTTTTTTCTAGGTAATGCTACATTTGATGGAGAGAGATAAAAAAAAAAATTAATAGCGAGGAAAAGGGGGGACCAAGCTGCATATTTCATGTTGTTTATATTACCCACGTAAAGTGGGTGTAGAGAAATTGTCTATAGACTCATTAATTGTTCCTCTCCACGGATATCTTTAGTAAAAGGCGAAAGATATATTCGTGGTTTGAAGAGAAACCAGAGTAACTCGACTTGCACAAACTTTGAATATACAGAATAATGTAAATGTTTTCTGAGAGAAGGTGTTTGCGAAAATGAACTTTTTGCAAACATCCTTAAATTCTACCCAATAAGTATCTACACATGGCACATTTATGCCGTAGAACCATGTTGGCAATTTATGAATTTGATAGATTTTTCATATTTTTGTTGTGTAACAACGTGATCATATTACAACCGAATGGAGCCACGGCAATGCACATACACACAGTATAAGAACGAATATACAACGTATGCGTAATGAAACCATGTATTTCACTTTGTCAAAACACGCTATAGCTATAGAAAACAACTTATTGGATGGAAAAACATGCTCTTAAACTAATCGCTACTTTGCCGTGAATAAACTCAAACTGAAACGATACAGAGAAGAGTAGCGTCATGGCGCATGGCGCACGCAAAGAAATCTCCGTAAATCACTCTCTTTATATTGGGCATGACAAACTTCTGCAACTGCTTCTTTCTAATTTCTTTGCTTCCCCTCTAAGCACGAACTAGAAATAAGTCTATAATAGTCAGTGTTTTTGATTTTTTTTTTACATGTGATCTTTTTTCTAGGTAATGCTACATTTGATGGAGAGAGATAAAAAAAAAAATTAATAGCGAGGAAAAGGGGGGACCAAGCTGCATATTTCATGTTGTTTATATTACCCACGTAAAGTGGGTGTAGAGAAATTGTCTATAGACTCATTAATTGTTCCTCTCCACGGATATCTTTAGTAAAAGGCGAAAGATATATTCGTGGTTTGAAGAGAAACCAGAGTAACTCGACTTGCACAAACTTTGAATATACAGAATAATGTAAATGTTTTCTGAGAGAAGGTGTTTGCGAAAATGAACTTTTTGCAAACATCCTTAAATTCTACCCAATAAGTATCTACACATGGCACATTTATGCCGTAGAACCATGTTGGCAATTTATGAATTTGATAGATTTTTCATATTTTTGTTGTGTAACAACGTGATCATATTACAACCGAATGGAGCCACGGCAATGCACATACACACAGTATAAGAACGAATATACAACGTATGCGTAATGAAACCATGTATTTCACTTTGTCAAAACACGCTATAGCTATAGAAAACAACTTATTGGATGGAAAAACATGCTCTTAAACTAATCGCTACTTTGCCGTGAATAAACTCAAACTGAAACGATACAGAGAAGAGTAGCGTCATGGCGCATGGCGCACGCAAAGAAATCTCCGTAAATCACTCTCTTTATATTGGGCATGACAAACTTCTGCAACTGCTTCTTTCTAATTTCTTTGCTTCCCCTCTAAGCACGAACTAGAAATAAGTCTATAATAGTCAGTGTTTTTGATTTTTTTTTTACATGTGATCTTTTTTCTAGGTAATGCTACATTTGATGGAGAGAGATAAAAAAAAAAATTAATAGCGAGGAAAAGGGGGGACCAAGCTGCATATTTCATGTTGTTTATATTACCCACGTAAAGTGGGTGTAGAGAAATTGTCTATAGACTCATTAATTGTTCCTCTCCACGGATATCTTTAGTAAAAGGCGAAAGATATATTCGTGGTTTGAAGAGAAACCAGAGTAACTCGACTAGCACAAACTTTGAATATACAGAATAATGTAAATGTTTTCTGAGAGAAGGTGTTTGCGAAAATGAACTTTTTGCAAACATCCTTAAATTCTACCCAATAAGTATCTACACATGGCACATTTATGCCGTAGAACCATGTTGGCAATTTATGAATTTGATAGATTTTTCATATTTTTGTTGTGTAACAACGTGATCATATTACAACCGAATGGAGCCACGGCAATGCACATACACACAGTATAAGAACGAATATACAACGTATGCGTAATGAAACCATGTATTTCACTTTGTCAAAACACGCTATAGCTATAGAAAACAACTTATTGGATGGAAAAACATGCTCTTAAACTAATCGCTACTTTGCCGTGAATAAACTCAAACTGAAACGATACAGAGAAGAGTAGCGTCATGGCGCATGGCGCACGCAAAGAAATCTCCGTAAATCACTCTCTTTATATTGGGCATGACAAACTTCTGCAACTGCTTCTTTCTAATTTCTTTGCTTCCCCTCTAAGCACGAACTAGAAATAAGTCTATAATAGTCAGTGTTTTTGATTTTTTTTTTACATGTGATCTTTTTTCTAGGTAATGCTACATTTGATGGAGAGAGATAAAAAAAAAAATTAATAGCGAGGAAAAGGGGGGACCAAGCTGCATATTTCATGTTGTTTATATTACCCACGTAAAGTGGGTGTAGAGAAATTGTCTATAGACTCATTAATTGTTCCTCTCCACGGATATCTTTAGTAAAAGGCGAAAGATATATTCGTGGTTTGAAGAGAAACCAGAGTAACTCGACTTGCACAAACTTTGAATATACAGAATAATGTAAATGTTTTCTGAGAGAAGGTGTTTGCGAAAATGAACTTTTTGCAAACATCCTTAAATTCTACCCAATAAGTATCTACACATGGCACATTTATGCCGTAGAACCATGTTGGCAATTTATGAATTTGATAGATTTTTCATATTTTTGTTGTGTAACAACGTGATCATATTACAACCGAATGGAGCCACGGCAATGCACATACACACAGTATAAGAACGAATATACAACGTATGCGTAATGAAACCATGTATTTCACTTTGTCAAAACACGCTATAGCTATAGAAAACAACTTATTGGATGGAAAAACATGCTCTTAAACTAATCGCTACTTTGCCGTGAATAAACTCAAACTGAAACGATACAGAGAAGAGTAGCGTCATGGCGCATGGCGCACGCAAAGAAATCTCCGTAAATCACTCTCTTTATATTGGGCATGACAAACTTCTGCAACTGCTTCTTTCTAATTTCTTTGCTTCCCCTCTAAGCACGAACTAGAAATAAGTCTATAATAGTCAGTGTTTTTGATTTTTTTTTTACATGTGATCTTTTTTCTAGGTAATGCTACATTTGATGGAGAGAGATAAAAAAAAAAATTAATAGCGAGGAAAAGGGGGGACCAAGCTGCATATTTCATGTTGTTTATATTACCCACGTAAAGTGGGTGTAGAGAAATTGTCTATAGACTCATTAATTGTTCCTCTCCACGGATATCTTTAGTAAAAGGCGAAAGATATATTCGTGGTTTGAAGAGAAACCAGAGTAACTCGACTTGCACAAACTTTGAATATACAGAATAATGTAAATGTTTTCTGAGAGAAGGTGTTTGCGAAAATGAACTTTTTGCAAACATCCTTAAATTCTACCCAATAAGTATCTACACATGGCACATTTATGCCGTAGAACCATGTTGGCAATTTATGAATTTGATAGATTTTTCATATTTTTGTTGTGTAACAACGTGATCATATTACAACCGAATGGAGCCACGGCAATGCACATACACACAGTATAAGAACGAATATACAACGTATGCGTAATGAAACCATGTATTTCACTTTGTCAAAACACGCTATAGCTATAGAAAACAACTTATTGGATGGAAAAACATGCTCTTAAACTAATCGCTACTTTGCCGTGAATAAACTCAAACTGAAACGATACAGAGAAGAGTAGCGTCATGGCGCATGGCGCACGCAAAGAAATCTCCGTAAATCACTCTCTTTATATTGGGCATGACAAACTTCTGCAACTGCTTCTTTCTAATTTCTTTGCTTCCCCTCTAAGCACGAACTAGAAATAAGTCTATAATAGTCAGTGTTTTTGATTTTTTTTTTACATGTGATCTTTTTTCTAGGTAATGCTACATTTGATGGAGAGAGATAAAAAAAAAAATTAATAGCGAGGAAAAGGGGGGACCAAGCTGCATATTTCATGTTGTTTATATTACCCACGTAAAGTGGGTGTAGAGAAATTGTCTATAGACTCATTAATTGTTCCTCTCCACGGATATCTTTAGTAAAAGGCGAAAGATATATTCGTGGTTTGAAGAGAAACCAGAGTAACTCGACTAGCACAAACTTTGAATATACAGAATAATGTAAATGTTTTCTGAGAGAAGGTGTTTGCGAAAATGAACTTTTTGCAAACATCCTTAAATTCTACCCAATAAGTATCTACACATGGCACATTTATGCCGTAGAACCATGTTGGCAATTTATGAATTTGATAGATTTTTCATATTTTTGTTGTGTAACAACGTGATCATATTACAACCGAATGGAGCCACGGCAATGCACATACACACAGTATAAGAACGAATATACAACGTATGCGTAATGAAACCATGTATTTCACTTTGTCAAAACACGCTATAGCTATAGAAAACAACTTATTGGATGGAAAAACATGCTCTTAAACTAATCGCTACTTTGCCGTGAATAAACTCAAACTGAAACGATACAGAGAAGAGTAGCGTCATGGCGCATGGCGCACGCAAAGAAATCTCCGTAAATCACTCTCTTTATATTGGGCATGACAAACTTCTGCAACTGCTTCTTTCTAATTTCTTTGCTTCCCCTCTAAGCACGAACTAGAAATAAGTCTATAATAGTCAGTGTTTTTGATTTTTTTTTTACATGTGATCTTTTTTCTAGGTAATGCTACATTTGATGGAGAGAGATAAAAAAAAAAATTAATAGCGAGGAAAAGGGGGGACCAAGCTGCATATTTCATGTTGTTTATATTACCCACGTAAAGTGGGTGTAGAGAAATTGTCTATAGACTCATTAATTGTTCCTCTCCACGGATATCTTTAGTAAAAGGCGAAAGATATATTCGTGGTTTGAAGAGAAACCAGAGTAACTCGACTAGCACAAACTTTGAATATACAGAATAATGTAAATGTTTTCTGAGAGAAGGTGTTTGCGAAAATGAACTTTTTGCAAACATCCTTAAATTCTACCCAATAAGTATCTACACATGGCACATTTATGCCGTAGAACCATGTTGGCAATTTATGAATTTGATAGATTTTTCATATTTTTGTTGTGTAACAACGTGATCATATTACAACCGAATGGAGCCACGGCAATGCACATACACACAGTATAAGAACGAATATACAACGTATGCGTAATGAAACCATGTATTTCACTTTGTCAAAACACGCTATAGCTATAGAAAACAACTTATTGGATGGAAAAACATGCTCTTAAACTAATCGCTACTTTGCCGTGAATAAACTCAAACTGAAACGATACAGAGAAGAGTAGCGTCATGGCGCATGGCGCACGCAAAGAAATCTCCGTAAATCACTCTCTTTATATTGGGCATGACAAACTTCTGCAACTGCTTCTTTCTAATTTCTTTGCTTCCCCTCTAAGCACGAACTAGAAATAAGTCTATAATAGTCAGTGTTTTTGATTTTTTTTTTACATGTGATCTTTTTTCTAGGTAATGCTACATTTGATGGAGAGAGATAAAAAAAAAAATTAATAGCGAGGAAAAGGGGGGACCAAGCTGCATATTTCATGTTGTTTATATTACCCACGTAAAGTGGGTGTAGAGAAATTGTCTATAGACTCATTAATTGTTCCTCTCCACGGATATCTTTAGTAAAAGGCGAAAGATATATTCGTGGTTTGAAGAGAAACCAGAGTAACTCGACTAGCACAAACTTTGAATATACAGAATAATGTAAATGTTTTCTGAGAGAAGGTGTTTGCGAAAATGAACTTTTTGCAAACATCCTTAAATTCTACCCAATAAGTATCTACACATGGCACATTTATGCCGTAGAACCATGTTGGCAATTTATGAATTTGATAGATTTTTCATATTTTTGTTGTGTAACAACGTGATCATATTACAACCGAATGGAGCCACGGCAATGCACATACACACAGTATAAGAACGAATATACAACGTATGCGTAATGAAACCATGTATTTCACTTTGTCAAAACACGCTATAGCTATAGAAAACAACTTATTGGATGGAAAAACATGCTCTTAAACTAATCGCTACTTTGCCGTGAATAAACTCAAACTGAAACGATACAGAGAAGAGTAGCGTCATGGCGCATGGCGCACGCAAAGAAATCTCCGTAAATCACTCTCTTTATATTGGGCATGACAAACTTCTGCAACTGCTTCTTTCTAATTTCTTTGCTTCCCCTCTAAGCACGAACTAGAAATAAGTCTATAATAGTCAGTGTTTTTGATTTTTTTTTTACATGTGATCTTTTTTCTAGGTAATGCTACATTTGATGGAGAGAGATAAAAAAAAAAATTAATAGCGAGGAAAAGGGGGGACCAAGCTGCATATTTCATGTTGTTTATATTACCCACGTAAAGTGGGTGTAGAGAAATTGTCTATAGACTCATTAATTGTTCCTCTCCACGGATATCTTTAGTAAAAGGCGAAAGATATATTCGTGGTTTGAAGAGAAACCAGAGTAACTCGACTAGCACAAACTTTGAATATACAGAATAATGTAAATGTTTTCTGAGAGAAGGTGTTTGCGAAAATGAACTTTTTGCAAACATCCTTAAATTCTACCCAATAAGTATCTACACATGGCACATTTATGCCGTAGAACCATGTTGGCAATTTATGAATTTGATAGATTTTTCATATTTTTGTTGTGTAACAACGTGATCATATTACAACCGAATGGAGCCACGGCAATGCACATACACACAGTATAAGAACGAATATACAACGTATGCGTAATGAAACCATGTATTTCACTTTGTCAAAACACGCTATAGCTATAGAAAACAACTTATTGGATGGAAAAACATGCTCTTAAACTAATCGCTACTTTGCCGTGAATAAACTCAAACTGAAACGATACAGAGAAGAGTAGCGTCATGGCGCATGGCGCACGCAAAGAAATCTCCGTAAATCACTCTCTTTATATTGGGCATGACAAACTTCTGCAACTGCTTCTTTCTAATTTCTTTGCTTCCCCTCTAAGCACGAACTAGAAATAAGTCTATAATAGTCAGTGTTTTTGATTTTTTTTTTACATGTGATCTTTTTTCTAGGTAATGCTACATTTGATGGAGAGAGATAAAAAAAAAAATTAATAGCGAGGAAAAGGGGGGACCAAGCTGCATATTTCATGTTGTTTATATTACCCACGTAAAGTGGGTGTAGAGAAATTGTCTATAGACTCATTAATTGTTCCTCTCCACGGATATCTTTAGTAAAATATATATTCGTGACTTTTTTGGGCATTGACATGGCCTTGTTTACAAACACTATAAATTCGCCCTTCATTCCTTTACTGACCCCATTACTTTTTAATCCTGTAGTAAAAAAAAGGTACATTCAGCATTCTTTTTTAAGGTTTTTTTTTGGTCTCTTTTTTTTACTCTTATGTTGATCCATCTATCAAAAATTATTTATTACAAACATTATCTGCCAATCAAAAGAGCACAGGACTTCAGTTCTATACAGAAAGCTCTCCCCCAAATGGGCGGTCCCAGATGACGTATATTTCTCTCCTGAATTTACCCCTATACATAAATAAAGAAGGAATGAATTGGGATAGTGAATGAAAAAATAAGAAAAACAGTGTTTGAACAGGGACTTTATGTGTAGACAACGAAATCAAAGGGACAACGAAATCAAAGGGGGATAATTATGTTTTTGGAGTTTAGTACGCCAGGAACATCGTGAAGATACATATATTTGTATAAGGCAAATCGAAATTATTGAAAATAAATTAATGTAACTGTTATAAGACAAAATAGAATATTAGGCAAAATCGGGTTTTTATTTGTTAATAGAATTAATTGATGAGGATTGTCTTTTCAACGGTAGATTATCGTACAGACTTCAACAATGAGGGAAAAAACATACAGTATAGTCAGTAATAAAAGACTCGAAATGTGTCACACTCAAACGAGAAAACTAAGGTGAAATTTTGAGGTTGCGTCGCATGGTTTTTCTCATTTTGTATTTAAATAAGTATAGAAACAGATCAGTGTGGATAGTATGTTTTGATGTTTGACAGTGTTTTTTGAAAATTATTTGTTTGAAGAAGAGGTCTTATTTAACAAAATATTATTTACCCTTTCGTAAAAGCAAAACACTTGCATCTTCGTTGGTATTTTTTATGAAACAATATGAAAGTTAAACTATTTTTTTTCTATCTGTCTTTAATACGTTTAGATAGAGGAGTTCTTTGATTGTTAATACATATGATGTAGTAATCAAGCAGATCGTTTGAATTTTTAGAATACACATATGATCAACACCGCATCCGGAGTAACTGTTTTCTTCTTGAGAACACACATTCAGTGAAAGGTCCCACGAGAACACATGATAAAAGTTACTAATTAGTGACGTTTTATTAACCGTGGAATATAGGTTAACAATTTTGAAAGAGGTTTCGTCGAGTATTTGGCAGTTCAAGCTATGATACTTTGATTTTTTTTTACTATATTGGCCACAACTCGAGTATCCATTTAGGGGAAGCATCCCAACTTCGTCATATTTAGTTTGAAATCCAAAGGAACATAAAACATGATATAAATTTACTGTAACAGTTGTTTGAAATTTTTAGATTTCAATTTTCTTTAACGTCAGCTTATAAAAGACCATATACTGACATGTAAATTATAACATAATCAAGTAAAAGTAAAATAAATATTATAATAAATGTTCTGTTAAATTACTATCTATTATCCTAAGTAATGTTTGTGTTTTCCAAAATTCTTTTTTGAAAGTCATTGTTATCGTTGTACAGTTTTTAACTTTAACTATACAGTGATACGTGCTTTATTTTAATTCATATATTATAACCAAAATTAGTTTTCGGTAGTTTTGTAATAAAGTGTCCATCTGATGAGTTATGCCTTTTTCAACTGATTTTTATAGTTCGTTTTTATGTTGTACTAGCTGTTATACCACTGTTCTAGGTTAGGGGGAGGATTTGGATCCCGCTAACATGTTTAACCCCGCCACATTATTTATGAATGTACCTGTCCCAAGTCAGGAGCCTGTAATTCAGTGGTTGTCGTTTGTTTATGTGTTACATATTTGTTTTTCGTTCATTTTTTTTTATATGAATGAGGCCGTTAGTTTTCTCGTTTGATTTGTTTTACATTGTCTTATCGGGGCCTTTTATAGCTGACTTTAGCCGTATGGTGACCTATAGTTGTTAAGGTCTGTGTCATTTTGGTCTCTTGTGGATAGTTGTCTCATTGGAAATCATACCACATCTTCTTTTTATATGTATAGGTTTAAATTGTCTAACAAAAAAATGTGTGCCATGACCCCTTTGTTAAGGAGAGTAAATCTATCATATTAAACTTATCTTTTGAAACAGGGTACACATAGATCGATCCTCAAGTACACCACATAATTAAAAGTGTAGTTTTGTCGCAAAAATAATGATTTAATCTATTTCAGAGTGAATATAACATGTCTAACATTTTATTATAAAGATCACAATTTAAAAAAATTTGATTTAACAAAAGATTGAGCATTAAACACACGCTTAGGTTCAGTTACATAACCGAATAACACACAATCATTTTCAACAACTTGTTTTAACCTCATCAATGTCTGTCTTGGAACTGTTGAATATGCTTCGCTAAAAGCATCTTGTTTATTACTTTTTTTAGAAACATCAGATTTTGATGATTTGTATGCCTCTAACACGGTCTTGATGAATTTACTTTTTGTCAATTTGACAACAGTGTCTGGTTTAAATGGTATTACTATTTGACGACTAAGTATTCCCTTTATTTGTAATTGTCTCCATATTCTTAGTACTGCATCATACATAGTCATACATTTTAAAATTTTAGTTTTGAATTGAAACAGTCTATTTGCAATGTTTATTATTTCATTAATTGATGAGTTTGAAAGCATATATTCAAACTGGTTTCTAATGCTGTTGTCCATTTTAAGAGTATCTAAAATGAATTTAGAATCATTTCGGAACGTCTCCATTTTTCCGATATAATCAATTTTGTGTTCACAAGGTGCACAGTGTTCATACATTGAGAAAAAATGACGGTCTCGTCTGTCCGGTGTCTTTTCCAATGCAATTATGTAATTGATAAATTCGGCAAATGTGACGTCATGGCCACATGACCTTTTAGCTTCAGGGTTACTGAGGCGTTTTGCAGGAATACCGACAGCCTTCCAATACATAACATTTGGATTAAATAATTTATCTATATATCCAGAAAACAGTCGATTATAAGGATCTCGAACAAACAAGAATTTAAAATAATGTTTGAATTTGTCTTCTGCTACCCCAAGATTGGTAATGCTTGGTAGTCCCCTTGTTCCTGGTGTTGTCTGGTTGAATATGATCCTTTTCCAGAACGTTGAAGCTGCCTTTTGAATTTGACAGAATATTAAATTATGACGATCACTAACAAATGTGTTGAAAATGTAAGGATTCCTCTTCGACTTATGTTTGAAGGTATTTGGTTTCTGTTTACAAATTCTCGACAGCCTTTCTAGTCTTTGTTTATTATTATCTAAATAGATAAGCTCTGTATTCAATACCTGTAATACAAGTATACACTTTTTAATAATATGATAAATTTTAGTTTTTAACCAGTGTTTAGAAAATATATGAAGATAACGAAATCAGACCATAAAGCTAGTTAAAAAGCTGTCTCTGTATGACATAAGTAAAAACAACTTGTGGAGAGTTGTCTCATTGGCAATCATGTCACATCTTCTTTTTTTTATATTCAATCAAGAAATTGACGGGCTAAATTAATTTCAAAACAATAAACGTAAAACAAATATGTTATGCAGGAAAAAATTACAACCACTAATTACAAGCTCCTTGATAGGAACACACAGGATGTGGCGGGGTTAAACATGTTTACTGGTGCCAAACTCATTCCTTCACCGTGGACAAAGAGGCACAGAAAACAATCTTTATAGAAATCTGTTGAAAATTGCTTGTCTCATTATATCGAAACAAAACACACAAAAAACTACTCACCAAAGGACTTAAGGCATAGAGCATACATAGCTCAAATTCGAGTCAAGCTCTAACGATATTAGTTAATGTTCCCATCAATGATCGAAAGATCAAAAGGAGGATTAAAGTTATAACGATAACAAGAAGTAAACACACATTCCGAACAGAACATGCCGTTTTTGTTGAAGATCGTACTTTAACCTATAATGGTTTACTTTTAACAAATTGCGACTTGGATGGAGAGTTGTCTATTGTCACTCATACCATATCTTCTTATAACTAAGTATTAATTATAGTTAATGAATAATTGATGACAATATAATAAAATAGTTAACGAATATGCCTTGACAGTACAGCAACCAATGATATGTGTTGTTTTTCAATTCCAACTATGATAACAAATAACTTTCACTCGTTACTGTATAATACACAGCCACTCACGGTCGAAATAGGGACGTTAGAATCTGATGTTGCGCGTAGAGAAAGTGACACAATCTCCGACCTTGATAAACCCTAGAAAGTTTAACAATACAAAAGGGTTCCGTAGCTGGCCAGTTGTAAAATGCAATTTTGTCACTATCTAAAACACCTCCATTAAGGAACATGTGATGATAGTAAAAGACTCACCTTAGTGGCTGTGGTACTGTAGTAGTCGTTTTTGCAACTACCACATTCGGTAGTGGATGCCTGAAATACAAGAAATTTGAAACAACGCTTTTGGTACCAAAAGTATGATTTGTTTCAAGTTCGACCCTGAATGTCTAGAGCTAAAATGTATAAACTCATCTATGCAAGTCATCAATTCACACTTTAAATTTGTAAATTTTGTACATTTTTCAAACCAGATTTCACGCAAATTAAAAAAAACCGCATAATTTGAATCAATTTTACATTGTTATCTTTATCATTGGCTTTGTAGCCAGTGCATGCACGTGGACTCAACATGACCAATTGTACCATTAACTCTATGGCCAGTGCTAGTGAACTACAAATGACCGATTGAACAATTAAATCGGTAACCAGTGATCGCGAACTACAAATGACCGATTGAACAATTAAATCGGTAACAAGTGATCGCGAACTACAAATGACCGATTGAACAATTAAATCGGTAACAAGTGATCGCGAACTACAAATGGCCAAAGATATCCTTAGGCTGATAGCTGTAGCATTAGTCGTTAGACCGTCAGCAATTTGTTGTGCTATGAAATGATTTTCTATTTGACTTTATTGCTCAGCAAAGCCTGAGACTTTATTGTTTTTTGTTTCGAGCACCCCTCATGAAAAGTTATTAGCCTGCGCATGTGATACATGTGTAAATATTGAAATATCTAGAACCAAAAAGTGGTAAACAGTTGATGTTGCCGAGTCATTAGTTTTTCATGTAGTGGTAGTCTTTTCATCATATTTCGTTTATGACTAATATTTTGTCGGTCTCTCTCCCACTTATGAGTTCTGGTTCTCCCTTTGATACATTTGTACATCTTTAATATGTCAATGTTTGTATCTTGTCAGTTTGTTTTAGTACGTAGTGAAAGTGTTCTCAAAGAATTCGATTGTACATGTACCAGAATATCTAAAGCATTTCAACTCATGTATGCAAATGACTAAACTGCTTTTAATTTAAACGGAAGGAGTTATTATATTAGTCACATCTAAAATGGTTATATGTTCAAAATATCAACTTGCTCAATTCCACCTCTTTTCTTAAATATCTCTGTGGGTTGTGATTAGATCATAATGTGATGCTAGGACAAATACAAGTACACATCGCGTGTTACATATGTTTGCGCCTGTCCCAAATCAGGAGCCTCTGGCCTGTGCTAGCCTTTCGTGTTCTTTGTTTTTAGTTTTAGTTCATTTATATGTTTTTGAGTTTAGTATAAGGTTCATTTTCACTTAATAGAACAGGATTTTCTCGCTGTGTTGAAGAAACATTGGGGATCTTGGGCTTTTTCTGCTCTATGGTCGTGTTGTTGTCTTTTTGACATATTCTCCATTTCTATTCTCATCTTCCTATGTTTCTTTACACCATTGAACAGGCCATAACACCAAACACACACCAGCAATCTAGACTGTTATAGGGAAGTACTTGAAGTATACTTACATTTATATTAATCATGGGTTCTGTAATAGATTTCATTTTTTTGAAGTCAAGGTAAAGTCTTCTTTCTTGCGTGTGATGCCAATTGGTCAATTCTGAGTAGGAAACTGGTAATTGGATAATTATACAAGTATTTTCCATGACGTATAACAAAGACATCTGCGTAGCGTTTTTGACAGTTAAAGGTAAATTACAGCATGCATTGTATAGTAGCATGTTTCATAAAAAAAAAAAAAAACTTTTGACAGGATAAAAGGTTTTCATTCATAAGAAGAGATGTTATGTAATACTGTTATAAAAATATTTGTCGAGAGTAACACAAACATGCGATTTTTCAAATGTAAATTAAACGAAAAATCTTGTTTTACATCCGTTATTTTTCACATAAGAACCATTAAGATCCGCGTCAAGTAAATTTTAACATTTAATATTTTTCCGGATCATAAACGCACTTTATTTCATTTTGGTTAATTCCTAATTTAAGATAATAACATACCCTTTTCTCTGAGAAGAAGACATATGGCCATCCCTGAAAAAACTGCCATGTAAATTTTAATTCGGCAGCGACACATCTTCATCTTTTGTTGATTTACGACACTAGCAGTATATTGCATTTTAGATCGCTTTGTTTACATGTGTTTGATAAATATTGAATAATGCATATGCCATATATAATATATTTAAGGCCATACAGAGGAAATTATCTTTAACATATGGTGAACAAGTCGTTACTATTAATAAGTCTGTATTTTAAAACTAATGTAGTTTTAAATGAAAAAAAACAACACTTATTTATTAAGTACTTCCGAAGTGCTTGTCTCTGGATTTACCTTCACAAAAAACCCAAAATCTAGAAAGCCAAAGATGTATAAACGTTTGACTAGCAAAGACATTACAAGTTCAAAGAAGGGACATACAAAAATAGTAAAAATAATGTAACAGTTGTAACCCTAACATCCCCTCCTCCAGGAAAAGAACCAGCAGTTGGTAACACATATTCCCAACCTGATATGGTGCCAAAATTTCGTCCATATGCAACTCCAGGAATATGGAACCTTTATCCAAAAGAAAAAGTACCAACTCCGTACACATTAGCCATAACCGCCACTCCTCCAGGAAAAGAACCATCAATGCAAACATATAAACCATTCCCCCAAGATTTGTTGCCAACACTAGCTGTATATTGGGCCCCAGCAGTAGAATATACTTATCCACCACCTGAGAAGACAACGAAATATTACAGGTCTCGATTTACATCAGATTATAGGTCAAAGCCTGAACCAGCCAATGCGCCAACCAAAAAGACTAATGTAAAATCTACCACCATACCTGCTATCATCACTGGCCGAGGAGGAAATGGAGGTCTATATTTTATATTTTCCCCTAATTACATTACCTTAAACAATTCTATTTGTTCAACTGATTTTATTGTTTTTCGATGAGATAAATTTATGATACCATTTCAGTCTTGACAACTAAAATAATTCATATATGATATTTTTGAATGGTGCAATATTTACAAGAACATCAATCAATAAAAAAATTATAAATAATAACAATATCTACTAAAAAAATGTACTACGTACTAAAAAAATATTGACACCGTATGTTTGTGGCATATCATCGTGGCCACAAGTTAAATTTTATTCTGTTTAGTATTAAATTTATATTAAGATCCATTTTGTTACATCTTGTGATCAATTTTATTTGGCAATCGCCAATGGCAGTCAGCAGGGTTAAAGAACATCAGTTGTTCGACCTGTTAGTCAAATGCGTTTTGTTTGAATATACTTTTTCACTTTTTTGGTCTTTTGGAAAATGTTGTTTGTGCTGATTTAAGACCCTTCTACAACGAAATTTGTTTTAGCTTCAAGAGTCTATCTAAAAATGAGGGTACTTTCTCTAAAAATTAGTGTACTTTTTATATGGCCTTCCAAATACCGTTTCGATCCCTAACATCACTGAGGAAACATTTATTGTCGAAATCCGGATCTGGTGTACTAAATAAATATTGACACCGTATGTTTGTGGCATAACGTCGTGGCCACAAGTTAAAATAAAATTTCTGTTTAGTATTAAATTTATATTAAGATCCATTTTGTTACATCTTGTGATCAATTTTATTTGGCAATCGCCAATGGCAGTCAGCATGCAGGGTTAAGGAACATCAGTTGTTCGACCTGTTAGTCAAATGCGTTTTGTTTAAATATACTTTTTCACTTTTTTGGTCTTTTGGAAAATGTTGCTTGTGCTGTTTTAGACCCTTCTACAACGAAATTTGTTTTACATGCACACGTATAAAAATTGCGTTTTTTATCCAACGCAATCATAGGTTTGAACGTAGTTTTCAATTTAGACTCGTATATATATATATTATATATATATATATACGAAAGTTCTTTTTTTGAGAGCCCAGGTGGTCGTGTGGTCTAGCGGGACGGCTGCAGTGCAGGCGATTTGGTGTCACGATATCACAATAGCATGGGTTCGAATCCCGGCGAGGGAAGAACCAAAAATTTGCGAAAGCAAATTTACAGATCTAACATTGTTGGGTTGATGTTTAGACGAGTTGTATATATATATATACCTTAGCCGTATTTGGCACAACTTTTTGGAATTTTGGATCCTCAATGCTCTTCAACTTTGTACTGTTTGGCCTTATAAATATTTTGATGTGAGCGTCACTGATGAGTCTTATGTAGACGAAACGAGCGTCTGACGTACTATATTATAATCCTGGTACCTTTGATAACTAATAAAATCATTTCCTTACGTAGGATTTTTGATTGATAGTGAATTTTTGCATTTTGTAGTTTGATTTTAACGTTATCTGTTATGTTTCGATTGACTAGTTTTATTTGATAAATGCCATCAGTGGAGCAGAAAATGGTTACCCTTTCGGAGCACCTGAGTTCTCCAGGTTTTAATTTGATTCGTCTTGCATATTTTCAAGTTTTAACTGTTGTGTTTAATTGACAGCTTTTTGTGTACATTTTCTTTTTTGTTGTCGCTTTTTCTTTCCATATTTTTTTACTGTCAACTTTCTGTCTGTTCTTTAATTTTATATTTTATATTTAAATGCAATGTTAGCCACTCGCTGATATTAAAACAACCAGGTTTTGCTTTCAGAAAAAAAACATATCTTTTTATAAGTAAAAAGTTAAGCTGTTCTAGTAAGGCATTAGGTATATAATTGATTGGTTGTTGATGGCTAAAGGTCCAGTGGCAAATAGTGCATTCATGTTCTGGCTGAATTTCGTATAGTAATATAGTCCGTACTATAGGGGGGAAAAGGGCACAAAATGACAATTTGTGCCAAATGTTGAATTTCTTAATCTAAAACCGCCTAAGGAAACTGAAAATACAATACTTAAGGTCTAACTATTATAGTCATTTGTTCGTAATCTTTATTGATTGACTTTGAAATAACACAGACTGCTTAAGGATTGATATGCAAACATATGGTTCAGATAAATACAAAATGTCTTTTTAAAGAATATTTCCTGTACATAAAACGGACATAATACAAAGAGGGCTTTGACGCATGTTTTCAAAGTTATTCTACCATGAACTGATTTTTTTAAATTTTACTATTGATTTGTGTGTATGACTAAATACGACGTTGTTTTATTAGAAAACATTAGAGCAATCTTATATATAATAATAATGCAGCGTTTAATGATCATAAGATATCAAAAATGCTTTCAAGGTTAGACTGAATCCAAGGTGCCAAATTGTTTGAAAGTGTATGATGCTCATCGTTTTCCACATGCAACTGTAACTCTTTATGGAGGTCCGTTTAATACCTGTTGTTTTTTAGTGTTAACACTAATTATCTATTGAATGAATGAATGAATGAATGAATGAATGAATGAATGAATGAATGAATGAATGAATGAATGAATGAATGAATGAATGAATGAATGAATGAACGAATGAATGAATACTTTATTTGCAAGAAGCATATACATGCTATGGCAAACGAAAATATATACAATATATGACAAACAAAAGACAGCAGAGAACAGTAGTTACAGAGTATACAAAGTATACAATAATATTATGACAATATATGCGATCTAATTTTCCAAGCTGCATTTAAATAGTTACATAGTTTTACTGTCAGAGATTTAGAATGAGCTTGTAATAAATTATCTAACTTGTGCCGATTTGGCCAAGAACAGTAGAATAAAGGTAAAAATTCTATACGCACATTATTAACTACTTTTTGGTCACTTCTGAAATGCTTCCAAATGTTATTGACTTGAATAATTATTGGATGTTAAACAAAATGAAATAGTTATTGGATGTTAAACAAAATCGTTGTACAGTTGAACAGTTGAATCTGCTTAACAATTTATCCGATATATTTGCATAACCACGAATTAAAGCACTTTCATAGTATTTGTATGCAAAACCCTTTGGTAATTCAATGTAAGATAATCCGTTTACACAGTAAATATGCATTTTATAATGTAACATACTTTGAGTAGATAAACGTTGTACTTTGAAGTGAAAGACAAGTTATATCAAAATAAATGTAATGTGTAACTTCTGAGGCATTTATATCATTAAAGGGGCATTAGCTGTCAAAATCATGTTCCCTGATTAGAACTAAATTCTGATATAAGATTTATAACATACTAAAACGAATGTATATATTCAAATAATAAAAAGTTCCAAAGAAACATTAAAGGATGGATAGAAATTATAATATTGAATCATTATTTCATAGATAGATATAGGAAGATGTGATATGAGTGCCTATGAGACAATTCTCCATTCGAGTAACAATTTATAAAAGTAAACCATTATAGGCCAACACGGAGCTTTGGCTCACACCGAACAGCAAGCTAAAAAGCTTATTTCATACTGGACTCTATCTAGTTATTCATCGAGATGACATACGAAGACTGCCGACAGCCAAATAATCCTATATAAACATCAATGTAAATATAAAAAGACGAACAGGTACGTGCAATCGTATAATAAGAACAATGTTTCTTGATCTGTTTGATTCATGATATAGATTTAAAAATCTGTATAAAATCATCATCGTTATACTATTTTAAACAGATGTTTGAGGATCAGGATAAGTTAACGAAGTAATTTTTCATGGCATCCCCTTTCTTACAAAATTGACATTCTATGAATTTTATGCTGAACATGCATCTCTACTGAAGGTAAAAAACAAAGTTTGCATGAATTAGGATGAAAATGAGGTTGAAATATTGACTTGCAATCAATTTATACACGAGTGATTTTTTATGTTTTATGGTTTCTGGTCTTTGCGTCCGTCCGTCCGTCCGTCCGTTCGTTCGTTCTGGTCTGTTCCGCTTCAGGTTAAAGTTTTTGGTTAATGTTTTTTGTCAATGTAGTTATTCATGACGTTTAAGTCCAATCAAGTTGAAACTTAATACACATGTTCCCTATGATATGATCTTTCTAATTCTAATGCCAATTTAGAGTTTTTATCCCCCATTTCACGGTCCACTGCACATAAAAATTAAAGTGCAGTTGGGGCATTCGTGTACTATGAACACATGTACATTCTTGTTTTTATCTCATTTTGTCGAAAAGAAACCAAACTGACTGCTGTTGCAGTGTTCCGCTTAATATTTGAAACAAAAAACTATCAGAGAATTTTTAATTTTCTGTCGAATTCATAGCTAATATCTTATCAACGGCTTGATTCAACAAACCCTTGGTTTCACGATTTCCATGAACAATACGCACTATTAAAATATCTTAATTATATATTTACACAATTCCACGATGATATACAATGTGTATGAAAAATAATTATAAGGTTCCAACTACATCTGGCAAAGTTCACCATAGATAAATTTAGCTATTTTTAGGTTTCTTTTAGTAATATAGAGCCTAACGTTTCGATGTATTTATATATCCCTTTCTTACAAATGTTTAACTTTGAATTCCAGATGAAGGTAAATATAGAAAAGAGTTTTTAAGTAAACAAAAAGTAAATGGCAAATATTTCATGCCATGTTCAGAACGAGAATAGATCGACAATAAATACAAAAGGTACAATGTAGGGATGAAGGTTGGTGAAATTTCGACTGCCACTTGAAAATGAGTGTATATTGGATAGTGATAGAAACTTGGGCTTGCAACAGGCCACCTACGGACCCCTCATTGAGTTTTTTCAAGGATTCTTACGTGCAGAGAGCGTGGCACTCACTGTACACGAAGCATTTGATTTATCATCCAAAATATAATATAACCGGATGGGGCTGTGAACTTGATATACATCACCTACGAGAAGAAATCTGAGTTTTATTTATTTCATGAGAAAAAAAATTGATGTCAAGTGTCGTAAAAGTATAGGAACTACATAATTTGCAATTGCTATTAGCACAATGTTAATATATTTATCGAAACAACTCATACATTGTATATATATATTTTGTTCATGGTTTTTCGTATTACGCGTGACCCACACGTGTTGTACATGTAATACCTGGGAACCATCTCAACTTGATGTAAAACAATGACATGCTTCCTTAGACAACTCAATAATATATTTTTCTATCTTTATTGTCGTAAAGCATAAGTACAGATTTTGACAAACAAAATACAAATTACATAAAAAATAAAATATAAAATACATTTTACAGCAGTTAGCTAATTCAAATTATCCTTCATATATCTTTTAATAGTATATTTCACCCATATCTTGAGTTTTCCCCATCTCTTCGATAGCCTGAGTTTCTATACGAATTCCTTCTCGCTCCTCCACCGACATCAGATTTTTTATGACTGCGATAGGTTCTTGGGTCTATCATAGATTCTTTGGTCTGAAATCGTTTCTTAATATTAGGTGCAGGTGAGTCCATGATCTTTTGAATAATCCTTTGATAATCTGGTTCCTGAACGTCTGGATATCGACGTTTGAGATAGGACTTTAAGTTTTTGAGATTCACCGGATGGTCCCTAGAATAGGTAGATGATCTATTATGCGTTCTCCGATCTGTTAAATTCCAATGAATTTTAAAAGGCTTCTTAATAACAGGTGCAGATGAATCTAAGATCTCTTTCATAATCTTCTTTAGATCGGAGTCTGGCAATTCTGATGGTGTATATTGTTTACGTCCGTATCCACGACCATATCCATATCTCCTCGACCTTTTGACTCTTCGCTTTATCAAATCCTGCAAAATAAAGTTGAATCTAATTGATATTAATTGAAGCGCATAAATTAGACCTACCATACTAAAAGTATGTTTTATATTAATTGTCTTTTAAGTCATAGAACAATCATAATTTGTTAAGAGCATATTTTATATGAATTGCCATATAAAGCTAGATTCACACTGCTGATCAGATCAACTCGATGATCTCGATTGTCCAAATTTCCACGACCAAGCTTAACCAAATTCTTGATCGGGCCTGTTTACAACTTTTAACCCACCGCCATCCGACTGTACACGATCTTAACTCAACCAATCACGACTCCTTAATGACTTCATCCCGACAACAACATGAATACTTATTCGATAATTCAGATCAATTCACGATCTTTACATGATCTTTACTCGACTAGCTAGACCAAATCAACTAGCCTCGATTTCAGCCTAATCTTGACCAGAACAGATCGACTGGATTAGTATTTATGTTAGATAGCAATATACATAAACTTTACTTTTTGCTGTATGGCAACAACCTGTTTGTATTTGCAAAAAAATATTGCAAAAAGGGGGCAAATATATCACATACATTGTACTTGCCCAAAATTTGACCCAAAGTAGAATTTCAATCCCCTGGAGTGATACCTTTCTGAAACAGTTTACAGCTTTACAGATATCTATCAAAGCGATGAAGAGTGCATTTCTTTCTAACCTAAGTAAGATCTACACGATCCTTTCCCGACCAATTCACCAAGTCACTCGAGAAGAGATCGAGAATTCGTCGAGTAACGGGCGAATTGGTCGGGAAAGGATCGTGTAGAGATCGAGTTTGGTCGGAATACAAATGTTTACCGATCATGCAGTACTCGATCATTTCGACCTTTGCTCGACTAATGTCCGATCATTTCCAGATTAACTCGACCAATTCCCGATCGCTTCCAGATCACTGCGACTTGTATATTTATTGTATCCCAGACCAACTAGACCAATACCTGATCCCTTCGCGACCACATTCGACAACTCTTCGATCTCTACTCGGCCATACACAAGACACATGACTACTACACGATTCTCTAAAAGTATGTGCAGATCTGATTAACTCTTATAACTCTGCTTCCGCAAAAATATATTCCCAACATTATTTTTAACTGTACGAAAATTCCTCCATGTACAGTATGTGTCTTTACTTTTGCAAGGAGTGGTAACATTTTAAAAGAGAGGCAAAAGACACCAAAGGAACAATCGAACTCAAAGGTCGAAAACAAAGCGACACAGCCATATAGCGCAAAACGGTAACCGCGACGAGAAGATAAACAGCAGTCCACATAAAATAGAAAACTAAAAACTTAGCAACACGTAATCCAACAAAACCTGGGATGATTTCAGATGTTCCGGAAGAGAAGGAAATCTTGCAACTTTGGCACCGGCGGATTTTTCAAATATTAAAGTAATTGTGCCTTAATATTCATTGTTGGCCTACTGATGACTAACTTATCTATATATATATAGGTCACCTTACAGTCAGTTATATTTTCATTCGAATTTTTTGGCGAAATTTCAGACAAAAATGAGACGAAAGACAAATATTTTTTATTTGGTGCGAATATCTTTCTAACAGTAACGATGCAAATTGTTCAGCGAGCACACGTTGTGATCATTTGTTTCTAACATTCTTTTGCAAGTTTACATAAACTTTGACAAACTATACACGCTGCAAATGCGTCTACAGTTTGTCGTTCGTTGTTTGTAAGTTCAATTAGTTATCAAAGGTACCAGGGTTATAATTTAGTACGCCAGACGCGCGTTTCGTCTACATAAAACTCATCCGTGACGCTCAAATCAAAAATATTTATAAACCCAAACAAGTACAAAGTTGAAACGATGCATTCTAACTTTAACATTAAATCAATTATCTATACGTGTTCTTGCGTGTCATAACTCAAAACATTTTCTAAAATTATTCAAAATACCAATCCCCTCTATAACCAAACGATGCATTTATTTCTACTTCTGTAACGTTTAACTTCCTATAACAAACGGCACACAACGTTTAACAAACTTTGGTTAGAAAGAAATGCACTCTTGATCTCTTGATAGATATATGTAAAGTTGTAAACTGTTTCAGAAAAGGTATCACTCCAGGGGATTGAAATTCTACTTGAGGTCAAATTTTGGGGAAATATGTGACATTTGTGTCCTCTTTTTGCAATATTTTTTGGCAAATACATATAATAGAGGTTGTTCCCATACAGCAAAAAGAAAATAACTATCTTTAACCATTCAACTACTGAATATCAAATCTACGAAAAATACTTATTACATACATGTGCATATATATTTGACAAACAGTATACGCTTTATTTGTAAGAAAGCAAGGAAATGGGGATTGCTATCTAACATAAGTACTAATTTAGTGATAAATCTCATTTTGTGGTGTCATTTCCAAAAAAAGGGCAATAAAACTACCATTACATATCAGTGTCCACTATGAGGAAAGGTTTTTATAAGCATTGGGTTACTCTTTGTTGAATTAGTGCAAGTCTCTCATACTGTCAACACGTACAGTGGTCGTCGTGTCAGCCACTGTCTCACCTAGATTTCGCGGCGCACGTTGCTGTCTAAACCTTCTTTTTCGTATTCTATGCACTCTACAAGCTCCGTCACAGCTATTTACCTGTCTCTCTGAGCTCTAACCAAATTGCCTCATCTTTGCTAGCCAAGGGTTACGATCCACTCCCCTCGGCTAGCGAAGATGCACCTTGCCTACAAATCCAATTGCTTTATTTCTATGTAGATATTTGAAATGTATGATTTTACTCGGACCTTCTACTTAAAATAACACAATAAAACAACCTGAGAATGTGTCAATGAGACACTGATAATGCCCCAGCTATATATAATATTACAAAGGGTCATATCGGGACGTACTTGTGTACGGACGGACAAGGGTAACACTTGAATCCCATTCCAAAGCGGCAGGGAATACAAAATTCGGACGTTTTTATTCCAAAAATGTGCATACCCGACCAATTCCCGGTTATCCCTACGACTCATATACGATCAGGTCGATCTGGTCTGATCAAGATCAGGCTGAGATCGTGAATAGTTGAGTTGGTCTAGCCAGTCGAGTAAAGATCGTGCAAAGACCATGAATTGGTCGGAATTATCGAATAAGTATTTATTTTGTTGTCGGGATGGAATCGTGATGGAGTCATTAAGGAGTCGTGAATGGTCGAATTAAGGTCGTGTACAGTCGGATTGCGGTCTGGTAAAGTCATAAACATGCCTGATCAAGAATTTGGTTGCGCTTGGTCGTGGAAATTTGGACAATCGGTTCATCGAATTGATCTGATCGGCAGTGTGAACCTAGCTTAAGGCACAGAACGTTCATATTTCGTAAAATGTTTCATCTAAATTGTTTGAGTTACTACCTAATTGATTAGGCCTTAACTGTACGAAAGTTTCCCACTTGTTGCTTCGGTTGTTTTTTTTGCAGGTGGTTTTAGGCAAAAAAGCTTGTTCCAACGAAATTTTATTATGTACTAGATTTTCTTCTTTTTCTTTTTTGTTTCTTATTAATTTTTCTTATAACCCAGTCTGGTTCAGGTGCTTACATGTATACTGCCATTTTTTCTCCTCAATCTAGTTCATTGATACCATATTTGATGGAATTATTATAATATAACACCGCTCGCAAAACACTATAAGTCGTCAATTTATACCAATAAACCAACGTTATTTGATTCCTTACTAAAACTACTTTCCAAAGCATATTCCTATTGCTTACGCTTTAATACTGTTTTCCAGTTGTCCTTTAGCTTGATTTTCTATAAGGTTTTCCTCTCGTTCCTGGGTAACGATTGGTTCGTGGGTCTATCAAGGAGATACGGGTGTGAAATCGTTTCCTTAATATAGAAGGTGCATAGTATTTACGCGCATATCTATATCTCCCTGACCTTTTGACTCTTTCTTTTATCAAATACTTCAACATAATTTTGAAGCTCGTTAATACATTTTCTATTGACGTGGATACTTTACAGTTTTTGTAGTTATGGGCATGTTTGTGTTATTGTTCTTCAATGTTATCAAAATACATCGCTTTCCTGGAGACCCCCCCCCCCCCAAAAAAAAAACAACAAAAAAAAAACAAACAAAAAAAACAAACCAAAACCAAACCATTACATACTTCCATTTATTCAAAAAAAATATTCAAAGCTGAGGCGTTTTGATCTACCAAATTGCACATTTTACATGTTTTTGTCACCGAACGACACCGATAACCTGGTATGAGGCTTATACCCATAACTTTACTTTCCACATAACTTAGGTCGTGTTAACCATGTCCTTATACATTTCTGGGTTAAATTCTCAAAGTTGTCTAAATCTATCAAAATTACGTTTCTTGTCATTTTTAGGCGTAAACAATTATATATAACATGTTTAGGGGTGATTTAAAGCTAAAATATGAACACAATCCGACGGCTTTGAAAATTTACATTTAAGTACGTTTACATTGAAAATGGCCTTGATGTAAAATTAATTCAGGGGAAATTGGCACTCCTCCTTTTAATATATCCAGAAATCTTTCCCACATTAAGATTTTTTAATTTTTGTTTACACCATTTAATCCATTAACTGTTATAAAAATCCAAGCATGTTTCCATATTCTCTAAAATGAGATCTAAAACCATGATATATCTAACAAGTGGATCATTAGAGAAAGTATTGTCTTCCTTGGTGAAAGAGGTGTTGTCGTATCACGTCAATATAACTAGGGATATGCAAATGTGATTCCTGAATACGAAGAGTTTCAAAAGTCTAAACTGAATTTTCAACTTTATTGATCGCCATTTCATCTGGTATTTTTGCACTACTTTATATATAACTATAAAAAACCTTAAAAAAAGTTTGCTTTATGTAGGGAGAAGCTTGGTTCAGACAGTAAGAAAATCAAAAGGTTTTTAAAAAGAGCCAATATTGCAATTATAAAAGAAAATGGAACGAAAACAGTCACAAGATGCATCTGAAAACACCCGTTTTTCTGTGATAAGTTCTTCTATCTTTTGACCATTGTCGGTATATCTTGTGCACTTCAGAATGTAAAAATAAGGAGATGTGTTATACAGCTATCCACCATGTTTTTTTTTTTATTCTGTTCGACCTTTTAGCTCTGAGTCCTACTGATGACGATAAAGCAAGATATGTTCATAAACCATCAAAATCTTTTTAACTTGCTTAAATTTCTGACAGCTTGAGTGTAACTGAGGAGTGTAAATTTCTATTGAAACGCATTTGTATGCCTATAGGAATACTTTGTCAAATGCCCTTAATTCTCGTATATTACCTAAATTGAAAACATTTCTGACGGATGTGGTTATATATTCCGGTAATTTTGTATGCTACATGACCTTTTGTCATGTTTTAAGGTTACTATTATTTCGCATAAAGTAAGAATGTAAACATTATATGTCAGTACACCTTTCCTATATTGCCTAAGAATGTAAACATGTTTGAATGTTTTCAAAATGGCTCATCGACTCTTCCTGGTTAAAAATCACAGAGGAAGGGTCAACCGATTTACACATAAGTTTTAAATTAAAGAACGTGGAATGATTGATTAGGCCGTTAAGAACTGGTGTATATTATTTGACTTAGTCTGTTCTCTACATATAAAATGGCTTGAAAGACGTCAATGGTACACGTTCAATGGTATATATGTATGCAGTAATATTATAAGGATAGCGAAGGTCGTGTGTAGTTTTGTGGCGAGATAAAACAATACTTTTATAAGTTTTTTGTTTTGGTAATGATATACACGACGACACTCCTAGAAGATGTTAATCCTGTTAGGAACATATTGACAGAGGCGGATTTAGGGGGGGGGGGGGGGGGGGCCAGGAGCCCCGGCCCCCCCCTTTTTGGGAAAAAATTTGGTTGCTCATATAGGGAATCACTAAAGCGTGACTGGAGCGGGCCCCCTCTTAGGTCAGTCAGTGGGCCCCCACTTATGAAAATTTCTGGATCCGCCACTGATTGTATAATGAAAAAAAATCTAAGAACCATCATAATTTCTCGTATATCTAGCACAGTACAAAAAGGTGTGCTATGCATAATTATGATTGCAATGATTTTTTTTACATTATATCATACTTTTGTAAAATCAATTATTAAAAGTCTTTTGTATTGAACTTTTTCTTTCGAATCTTTGTTTGCTTTTTAAAATGACCAGAAAGAAGTCACATGTAAATTGAAAGATTTTGTTTAAATAACACAGATTTCATTTGATTCACCATCACAACAACCTTATAAACAGGAACAAATACACTTTCAAAAAACAATACCCAAATGGCATGTTCAATCTATTCACATTGCTTGTCATTCCAGAAGACACCGGATAATTAACCAGAAAAATGTCTACAATACGCGAATCAGTACACGGCATTAGTACCCGCACCCTTTTCCTGATCCCCTCCAGCTCGTACTGAACCGCATCCGTCGTATAGATTGCCACCACTTCAGTGGCTTAAACAACGCGATCAGTCATAAAATACAATCTATCACAACAAAAGAAGACCTGGGGTGGTGTTCTCGAAGCTATCTTTGGACAAGGACGTGTCCTGAGACCATCTTATGACAAGTCTTTGTCCTAAGTCGTGTTCTCGACGATCTCTTAACTTAGGATATATTACTTTTTCGTCCTAACTTTAGGACACCTAATTATGTGTCTTAAGATCATCATATCTTCATCCTAACTTTGTGGATGCTTTTTTTAATTGTTTTTTAACGTGAAGATGAACACGAAATTTAACGCACCATCGATTATTAATTCGTATAAAGAAATTGTGCATGATTTTAAACTTTGAACTTCGTGTTTTTGACACTACGAATTCAATATTCTCATTTCACAACAATTTGTTTTCCAGTTAAAATCACAATCCTTTTGATATCATTTTATAATGACATTTGAAATCATGCATGTAATTATGAAATTTCGTAAACTATTTTATTAATTGGTTTCGTCTTTAATAAATGTTAGATATCAAACAATTACTTTAACTATTTCACACATAGGATATGTATAGGACGTCCTAACATAAGATGCGTCTAAGATAGCTTCGAGACACAACTTAAGAGTGTCCTAAACTGATCATAAGTCCATCCTAAAATTGGTCTTATCTATGACCTAGGACGAATCTTATGATACTTTCGAGAACACCACCCCTGCTCAGTAAAAACGAAAAAATGGACCGAACTATCGATTAATTTGAAAGAGAAAATATTGAGAACTTGAATATTCGAATGAAAAAAAAAAAATTGGTATTGGAAACCTTACTTCCTATTAAATTAACTGAAATTCAAAATACATGCGATTTTCATAATATAAAGATGTGTTATGTGAAGAGCAAAATTATATGTGCACAGCTTTTGACGCTAATGTGTCCAGAAATGCAATATAAATCTCCGAGTCATAACTTGGTGTTTATTAGAAAATATGATCAACCTGGTTGAAATATCACCTTTGAATATAGAATAGGACAATTGTTCTGAAATTAAAAATTACATTTAAGAATTGAATGGTTCTTTTTGTAACTTCATTGGGGTGTAAAAGCGTTGACCGAAGTACATTTTTTATGAAGCGCGGAAGCGCTTCATTCTAAAAATGTGCGCACGGTCAACGCTTTTACAACCCTATGAAGATACAAAAAGAAGCATTCAATACTTATAATTACATTTTTTAGCTAGGATCATGAAATCAAGAAATTTTATCAATTGTTTATTTAATTCACCTGTGCACTTTATTGTGGGGCCTCGTGTTATGAATGAAACGTTTTATTGAGTAATGCAATTGCTTACGGAATAACATGTGATGTGCAGTTATCCAATCAGAATAACGTATTATAGTGAAACATACATCTAATGTAATTATTAATGTGTTAACTTATTAATGTCCGACGCCTGAAAAGCATTTTCAAACAGCGACCCATTTTTGCATCAGGCCGGGTAAAAGTATGTTAATATACAATAGTAGGTTAATGTCAGAAAATTATAAACTTTTTTTGTATGAGGCTGGGGAAGGGCGAGGTTCTACCGAGCCCTTCCCCAGTTTTGTGCCGAGTACAAAAAAGTTTATATTTTTTATGACATTGACCTAATATTATTTTTATACTGCAACTTAAATTATTATTTTGATAACTATTTAAATTGAAACACAAATTCTAAACTTATATGCACCCCTTAATGAACCCCTGACTGTGGAAAAAGTGTTCCATGATGAAATTGACATTGTACAAAATATAGCTATGTTACTATATTTAGGAAATAAACACTACGTGAAATGGGTCTCCTGTCAATCTAAGTGAGTTGTGTTCATCATCATGTTACATTGGAAATAACGGGAAAATGTCCAGGTGGTGTTGCTTAAAGAAAAGATTTATATTGATAAGATAACGATATTTTCAATCTTTAGAAACATAAAATTTTTTATAAAGGAGCCAACACTTGCATTTCTTAACGGAGCTAGTTCGGTGAAATCGATGGCGACGGGCAATGACATTGGCTCATAATCCATCTGCAATAGGGATGGGGTGACAACACAAAAACCGAGGCCAAAAGATATAGAACACGTGACACAGTTCAGGCTAGCGTTGAAGTATGCGTTTGGATTTTCTGACCTATTATAGTCTCTTGTTTAACAAGAAAATAAATTAGTTATGCAAATTGATCACCGTGCCTGCTAGTATCAGAAATAGTCTAGTCTAATTTTAGTTTCTTGTGTATAATTCGGAGTTCAGTATGACGTCCATCATCACTGTACTAGTATACATATTTTTTAAGGGGCCAGCTGAAGGACGCCTACGGGTACTGGAGTTTCTCGCTACATTGAATACCCATTGGTGGCCTTCGGCTGTTGTCTGCTCTATGGTCGTTTTGTTGTCGCTTTGATACATTCCCCATTTCCTTTCTCAATTTTATTGTCTTATTTATATTGATATATACAATATGAGTCAGATTAGAACAGAAATTAGGGGTAGAGTTGTACAAGAAAATAAGAGCAAGTTAGCACATAACTATATGTTCGTTTGAACATCGTGAACTAAGAACATAAGGTAAAGAATAACACAGTCTAGGCTAGCGTGGAAGTTATGTTTATCTGACATTGATTTTGTACTGAGATGCTTAAAATTATATCATGGTATTTAAATGGTGGCTTACAAACGAAACTTGATGATAAAACATTTGTTATTTTTTTGCCCCATTTATGGACATTATGTTTTCTGGTCTGTGCGTCCGTTCGTCCGTTCGTCCGTCCGTCCGTTCGTCCGTCCGTCCGTTCATTCGTTCGTCCGTCTGTCTCGCTCCAGGTTAAAGTTTTTGGTCGCGGTAGTTTTCTAAGAAGTTGAAGTCCAATCAACCTAAAACTTAGTAAACATGTTCCCTATGATGTGATCTTTCTAGTTTTAATGCCAAATTAGAGATTTAATCCCATTTTCACGGTCCACTGAACATAGAAAATGATAATGGGGATGGGGCATCCGTGTACTTGGGACACATTTTTTTTTTTTTAAATTCCCCGCAACGGGTCGCGTGGGTTACAATTTAATACATCTTATTAAGTATAAGTAACTGTTGACCGACTCAAAAACATTAATTATAATTGTTTATATATATATACTGAAAGGTCAAAAGTAAAAAATTAGCACATAAACAATTAAAAAATAATGTTAGATAGACATTTTATACGTAAACAATTAACAAAGTACAGTAAAGGCCATTATAAAGTATGTGTCTTACCGATAGGCGAACAGGTGCTTTTGCAAGAAGATCAAACATTTTCTTCTCGATGATCGGTGGAATGTCCAGAGTTAGGGGCCCACCATTCTTTAAATGCGTCATGCTGAGATGGATTCGAAGCAAATCGATTGGGTTGAGTCGGAAATTTTCGTCATTTTTTAAGATAAGATGCGTCATACACTTCATCTGTTCCAGAGTCCCCATGGTTAAGGCATTGTCATTATTTTCGTACGAATAGCAATCTTTTAAAACAATATTAATGAACTCATCCCGAAGGTGTACAGCCGCCAACAAGGGCAAAAAGGTCAAAATACAGAATTTATCCAACAGCATCTGAAAAAAAAACCCCAACAAAGTATTAATGGAGTAGAATGATGTTTAAAAGCATAAGTGAAGTATAACCGCTAGTATTGTTCGTACAACTAAATTCTTACAGTGAATAACTATTGCAGTAGCGCAAAATATAAAACTATCATGTGAAGACCAAAATATGGTTATAAGATATTTTGTCTTTTACTGATGAATATTGAACAGATATGTCTTTTTAACTAACAAATTAAAATCAACTATATATCCTAGATGTGAGGAAAACTTCGAATATATGAAAGAAGCATAACTTAAATAGTGAAGATTAAAAAAAAATATTCGAAATATAAAAAAAAAAAATGTATTAGGAAAACATATTACCTTTTTCGTTGAAGGTTACTTTCTTATCTCACAAGAATAAAATTTGTCTTGTTTATATTACTGATAGCTGCAGGATGTGGGACTATGCTACCAGAATCATTTAATAACACCACATGATGCTTTTAGCAAATGATAAATAAATGTATTATGTCACATGTATATCCTTAGAGACAATTTACACCAGGTAACATGTAATTACCGACAGTAATGTTCCTTAAAGCTCAGGAAAAGGTCAAGAATATGCATTTATATAACAATCTGGTTAAATATCATGTTGTTTATTTCCTTGTCAAAGATGCAAAGTTAAACCGAAATCCGTAAAGGAAAAGTACATATATCCTTACTTTATGACATATTATGATTACTTTAATTGACTCACTAATATACATGGCTTACTTGACCCTAAATGTCTTAATAAATGCGAACATTAATCAGTCATACGAGATTTTCTTTACTTTGAAGTTCTTGTATCTTCTTGTAGCATTGCTTTTTTTATAAAAAAAAAAAAATATATAACTTGTTGCTTATTCAATTATAAACCATTAGATATGCAGACATACATTGATTCAATATTTTTGAACTCCCATTTGGTGTATTTGATATTTTTGAACTCCCATTTGGTGTATTTGATATTTTTGAACTCCCATTTGGTGTATTTGATATTTTTGAACTCCCATTTGGTGTATTTGATATTTTTGTTTCAAAAGTTATTTCAATTGGTAACATTTATAACTGCATGAAGATAAAATGATCCGCGATTCATCAAAATCAAGTAGGGATAGGGTTAAGGGTAAGGATTAGGTTCAGGGAACAAAGGTCGTACTTTGATCTATATTATTGCAAAATTTTTATACATTGTGACTTGGATGGATAGTTGATTCATTGACACTCATACCACATCTTCTAATTTATATTATGTTTGTTATTTTATTGAATTCTAAATAAATACATTCTGACATAAACTTCCATAGAGCTACGGATTTACAATGTTTTAATTTCTAATTGATCCCATCAAAGATAAAATCTTGCAGTGCATCACTCGTTATATACACCCTTCAAATGTCTATGAACAACACATTCATAGCAATAGTAACATCAGACAAAACATTTCATCAATTACAATTGTTGTCCATTTTTCATCTTCTTGTTTTGGAATTTAATTTATTCTGTCTAGCTTTAATTCAGGAAACCGTGGAAGGCAGTAATGCTTGCTACAGGAAGTAAATATCGGTGTAAACCGACCATGTTCCTGTAAATAGTAATAGTGATATATGCAATTACTAATTTGTTCCGTCTGCTCTAGTTTTTCCTTACTAATTACCAGAAGATTTGACCTTGAACTTGTATAACTAACCGTTGCAGTATCTATTTATTTATTACTTCTTGTTTTCATATAAACAGCAATGCATCATTTATATATATAACATCTGTATGCAATTCAACCAGTTATAACCGGTTTGTATCATAATTTGATATAACCACAAGTTTAATTATTTGTTTCTTGTAATTTCCCCGCCATAATTCATCACAACTAACTTAAGGTTTATGTGGTCGACCCTTTATATTAAATGGCTGCATTTTCACCACATAATTAACTTCCGAGTACAGACAAACCTGTGTATCTGGAACTTTTTCAAAGCATACCCTGCCTTACTATCGGATAAATAAAATCCAAATATTATGTTTTAGAAAATAAAAAAATTAACAGGATTTTGCAGACAACTTTTTTACTACAAAAGGTACAAAAATAAATTAAGTGGTGAAAGAGGTTTGAGAACTTCCCCACAGTGAACTGTATTAATTAACATGGACAAAAGATGGACATTATTGGATACTTGGTGAACTAAGTACATCACATCAAGTGAACCATGATAACTGTTTTTTTCATCTTCTGCATGAAGGAAAAAACAAAAAATGCACGGAAAATCCAGTTTAGTTTGATTTTTCTGAAACATAAAATGCGTTCAATTTGAATTTTATTTATCTAGGCCGTAAAAAAATATCCAGATGTACAGGTTTATCTGTACTTAGAGTAAATTTTGAGGCGAAAAGGCAGTCATTTTAGTCAAAGGGCTCACATGAACCTTAAATATCAACAATGGTATAGTTAGAGGTTTTACAGTAACCAATACCTTTTCTATCCTAATAGAAGGTATTTTAAAAGACAGGTTAGAACCCAAACTACTGAAAATTCAAATCAAGCTACAAAGAGGCATCACGGAAAACATCGTCATTAAATACTGCCGTTATTGTATCTGCAGCTGCAGATTTTTTCAAAGAGATCTTGGAAGAACTCATATTACTTAAATAGATGCCCAAAAGGCTTTCGATACACTACATCACGAAATCAGGTTATTGTTAAGAAATATGTGCAGGAATGTAACTGTTTTAAATTCAAGTGGAATTATAGCTTTTCAGATAAATTTACACAAAAAATAGGTGTTAGACAAGGTGCAAAGTTATCGACTGTTCTATATAAACGCCATAACAACAATACCTTAGAGGCATTAGAAAGATCAAACATAGGTGCACGAATAGGCAACATAAATGTTGTCGCTCCAATGTGTGTAGATGACATTGCCATATTGGCCAGCAAAGAGCATGAGGTTCATGCTCTACTAGATATAGTCCATGATATGACAAACAAAGACTTTGTGTCAATCAGCCCTACAAATTGTGCCGTTAACAAAAGATCAGCAACAGCTAAAGGTTTATCTAGGAAACAATAAAATTGACGAAAAGAAAGAGGTTAGATATATTGGTCTTATAAGAACTATGAAGAATAAAGTGAGTATAGAAGACTGGTTAAAAGTTGCCCGACGTACCATATATGCTACATTGTATGCTTGGTCCTGGACTTGGTACCATAAAGGGAATGTCGCCAATTGTCTCGGCAAAACTCTGGCAAACTTACGCCTTGTCAAGGAGTCTGTATGGCATTGAGGTCCTAAACTATACAAAGTCGGACATAAAAAAACCATGGAGAGACTACAACTACAAA
The DNA here is from genome assembly GCF_963676685.1 of Mytilus edulis. Taxonomy (NCBI): domain Eukaryota; kingdom Metazoa; phylum Mollusca; class Bivalvia; order Mytilida; family Mytilidae; genus Mytilus; species Mytilus edulis. The sequence continues at coordinate 13,668,583 of NC_092348.1, read as the reverse complement.
TATGCCGACAGATACAAGGACTGCCAGAAAGAGTTGCTAGTGCTGCCAACTTTAGTCTACTTGGTATAGAACTAATACAGTCAACTGTGGACCGACTTCTACTTAAAATTTTATGAGGCATTATTCAAGACAACACCAGCATAGAATACATAATTATAAAAAGGCAACTTATAGTGTCAAAACAAAATACTAATACATTCATTAGTAGATTAGAAACTGCTTTATCAAAATACAAACTACCAAAAGCTCAGGAACAGTTTATTAGTCAAACCAAAATACTAATACATTGATTAGTAGATAAGAAACTGCTATATCAAAATACAAACTACCAAAAGTTCAGGGACAGTTTATTAGTCAAACCAACTAGGGAAAATGGAAAACAACTGTCAAGTGTGGCATTCAGCAATATTGGGCAGAGAAATGGGAGATAGAAAAATCTGAAAAATCTACAATGAAATACATTAATATTGAAACAAGGCCAAATGGAAATTCTCACCAAATATGGAAATTCACCTAATTAATTCTTTAGAAGTAAAAAAATCAAAGCTTTTAAGTAGTACTTATTCACTTCAAGCACACCGTGCCAAGTTTAGCAGAAATGTGGAGCAGGATATATGCGTATGATGTAATTCATCTACAGAAGATACAGAACATTTTTTTGCTAGATTTCAATGCACTGAAAACCGAAAGAGATAAAAACATTTAACAAAACATTGTGCCATGTTTTTTTTTTTTTTATAATCAAAGACATGTATAGTATTATTTTCTTTATGATTTATATGACGTCACACCGCTTACAATCAACATATACAAAAAATTCAAATCACAAAAATACCGAACTCCGAGGGAAATTCAAAAAGGAAAGTTTCTAATCAAATGGCAAAATCAAAAGCTCAAATATATCGAACCAATATATAACAACTGTCATAACCCTGACTAGGCACAGGCATATGTTGAAAATAATGGATTAAACCTGGTTTTAAAGCAGGCTAAACCTCTCACTTGTATAAAAGAGGGACGAAAGATACCAAAGGGACAGTCAAACTCATAAATCTAAAACAAACTGACAACGCCATGGCTAAAAATAAAAAAGACAAACAGAAAAACAATAGTACACACGACACAACATAGAAAACTAAAGAATAAACAACACGAACCCCACCAAAAACTAGGGGTGATCTCATGTGCTCCGGAAGGGTAAGCAGATCCTGCTCCACATGTGGCACCCGTCGTGTTGCTTAAGTGATTACAAATCCGGTAAATAGTATAATTCGGTAGGTCATATTCATGAAAGGGAAGGGGATTGTAGTTACGACGTAAGGAACATATCCGATATCATTTGTGAAACGGTTATTCCATAACGGTCAACCAACTCGTGATGGCGTCCGTAAAATTTACGAAGGGATGATTTCAACTTCACCATTTGGAACTCTTGGTTTAATAGCTTCCTTGTGAGCAGCAAACCTCTATCAAGAAAATCATGATAGGAAATGCAAGCACGGGAATATCGTATCAATTGGTAGATATATACCCCGTATGCAGGTGCTGCTGGAATGTTGCTACTTAGAAATGGAAAGTTCACAATTGGAAAGCTGAAATCATCTCTTTTGTCGTAAAGTTTTGTTTTCAACCGACCCTCATTGTCAATTTCTAGATGTAAGTCAAGATATGAAGCCGACTTAACTGTATCTGTAGTATCCTTTATCTCTAGTTCGATTGGATAGATACGTTCCACATAGTCACCAAATTTTGAATTGTTTAGTGAAAGAACATCATCTATATAGCGGAAAGTAGAGTTAAAGGATATTGCTTACTTCTTATCTTTCTTCCTAAGAAGTTCCTGCATGAAGTCAGCCTCATAATAATAAAGAAACAAGTCGGCGAGTAGAGGGGCACAGTTTGTTCCCATTGGAATGCCGACAGTCTGTTGAAAAACACGTCCTCCGAACGTAACAAATATGTTGTCAATCAAGAAATCAAGCATCTTGATAATATCAGTTTCAGAGAATTTTTTGTTTGAATCAGAGTGATTCTTTACAAAGTAGGATTTATCCCTCCCTAAGACAAGATACTTGTATCTACGTTGGCCATTCTTTTTTATGAAGCAAAGTAATATCAACTCTTTCAATTTGTCTTTTAGTTTGGAATGTGGAATACTTGTGTACAGGGTAGAAAAGTCAAATGTTTTAATACTGTTACAAGATGAAAGAGAGTTAGATTGTATGTACTCTAAAAGATCTTTTGAATTTTTAAGTATCCACATCTGATTCACGCCACCTCTAGAATAGGCAGTTTCACAATAACTTTGAAGCCCGTCTTTGATTGCTGATAAAATAGATGTTAATAATTTAGAAAGAGGTTTCGTGGAGCACTTGGAAGACCCAGCAATATACCGTTGTTTGTAAGGACACTTATGTAGTTTAGGTATCCAATACAGTGATGGAAGATCCAGTTCTTCGTCTTTGGTTGAAATTCCAAAGGAACATAGAACAGACCTATGATTATCCAGGATTTCCTCTTTGGTAAGTGTCGTGAGGGTATATGTTGAGTTACCAAGTGAATTGTCAATACCTAATTCGTTTATCAAGCAGTCGATGTAGTGACTTTTACACACAAAAACGATGTTATTTGGGGCTTTATCTGCAGGGACAACAACATATTTGTCATGGAGGTCGGATAGGTGTTTTGCAACATTTGGGTCTTTAAAGATTGACGTAGCATGGTTATAACAGTCGCATCAAATTCCATTATAAAGACAACGATGTGTGGACAAAACAAACAGACTTAATAGGTGAACATGTCAAAAATGGGGGTGCAGCAGTCAAACGTATGTTGTATAATCATCATCACTATTAAATCAAACAAATATGTATCAAGGAAGTACAAAATGGTTTAAAGACCAAGCAAAATTTAAAAACAAGAATACACTAATTTACCATTGTACAATAACACAAAAACGGGATGCATAAGTACCGAGCCAAGTCATATGTGTATGAAAAAAGCACATTAGCACAAATGACAGAAAATGCAAAAATGTTTTACAATAACGGGATTTATAAGTACAGAGACACGTCATATGTATCATTGAAACACCATAAAACATAACGACAAAGCGCATTAGCAAATATGAAAGACAAGAATTATTATAGAACATTAACGCAATGACGGGATCTTCAAGTACCAAGCCACGTCAAATGGATATCAATAAAAACAGACTAAACCATAAAAGAAATATTTATAAAGACACATAAAAGAAAGTATAACACGTTCATGACTTTATTAAGATGATAAATAACGTCAGTACACAGACTTTATACTTCAAGACCATGGTGTACCTTCCGATTAACTTTCTTTTTTTTAAGAAAAATGCCGAGACGTTTTTTTGGCATACCTCTGGTTCGTCATCTTTCTGTTGCACCGACTACGCTGAGTATTTGAATGCCATGCACCAAGGAGATCTTCTTGCACCGAGCGCTAGCAGAATTGTTTTATTAAACTTGGTGTAATGAATGCACCTTGCTGTATTACTTATTGTATATAATAATTAACGTATAATATTTTGTTTCACGAACCACTGTATTTGATATATTGTTTAAATAGAAATAATACAATTTTATGAACTTCTATTATGATTTTTATTATTACTTCCTTCACCGGAGGTCCACACAAGTAACTACGGGTGTATATCCTGACAAGAGATCCCCGGAACGTTACAATAAATTAATAAAACGTAATCAAATATATTCAAATTTTCATGTTGATAAAGGGCGGGTTGTAAACAATCCATTATACATAGATTACCTTAGCCATATTTGGCACGACTTTTTGGAATTTTGGATTCTCAATGCTCTTCAACTTTTTACTTGTTTGGCTTTATAAATATTTTGATATGAGCGTCACTGATGAGTCTTATATATAGACGAAACGCGCGTCTTGCGTACTAAATTAGAACCCTGGTACCTTTGATAACTATTCCATACGAAATTATACTGGCAGGATGGACACATTTGTATGTAAGTTAAGACAATTTTTAGCCGTGTATTATTTGGGTTGATTAAACCCGAAATTTAAACAACATTTTACACTTCTGTCACCGCACAATGACTTTATCTACAAGGTAAAATGAAGAATGGGGTTTATTCGTTTGATCATCTTTTAAACCCATTTTGGCAAATGTAAAATGCAATAAATTTCTTTGATTGCAAGGTTAATATACCATAATAATAACTACAATAGGAAAGATGGGCGTCAAGTTGGTTACCTATTCCCTATTCCCTATTCGTTACCTATTCCCTATTCCCTATTCGTTGCCTATTCGTTACCTATTCCCTATTCCCTATTCGTTACCTATTCGTTACCTATTCCCTATTCCCTATTCGTTACCTATTCGTTACCTATTCCCTATTCCCTATTCGTTACCTATTCGTTACTTATTTGATTTTTAATATCCTTCCCCCTTTTTAATTATGGCATGGAATAGTTTAATATGGCTGCCGTTACCATGGAAACGGCACAATTGTGAAAAAAATGAGTTTTTGGTTTTTGGTGAACTGTTTGGATATGCTTCAACTTAGAATCATCATATTTTAAAACAATGTAGGTGCCCACTATATACATGTACAGGTGTTGGATGATTTTGGCGATCATTGGAACTACTATGTTGCCATGGAAACTACACCAAAATTTTCAAAATTCTAAAAATGCTCAAAACTTCATGAAACTTCACAGTAATGATGAGCAACATTGGAGTTGGAATTTCCAAAATAGGTCTTGTTACCATGGAAACAATGCAAAAAGGTCAAAAATTTCAAAAATAAGAATTTTCCGCAAACTGGATGAAACTTTACAGGAATGGTAACTGGCATAGGCAGAGTATGATTTTGAAGTTAGAATTTTCAAAATGGCCGCCGTAACCATGGAAACAGCAAAAATATCAAAAATTCAAAATGTTCAAACTTAATGAAACTTTGCAAAAATGTTACTAGACATCTGTAGATGCTCTCTTTGACTTTGGAATTGTCAAAATGGCTGCCGCTCACCTGGTAATAGGGGGAAGGGGTGCCTTCCGTTATTGCTAGCAATTACAAATCTAGTTGTTAAAAGTCTTACATATGGTAATAGTTCTGAATTGGTTGAGGTAAAATGATCTTTTTATGACCTATTTATATGTGTTTGTGCTCAACCGATCCTTTTACTTCATGTTCGATACGCATTTGTTCCTTACTTGTTTTTTATACGTTCTACCTTTTAACTGCTTTATGTCCGTATGTTTGAAGATGGATCTTGGTTCGACGGGATGAAATCACCGTGTTAGCGCTTGCGTAAAAACGAAGATGTGGTATGATTGCCAATGAGACAACACTCCACATTAGACCAAAATGACACAGAAATTATCAACTATAGTTCACTGTACGGCCTTCAACAATGAGCATAGCCCAAACCGTGTAGTCACCTATAAAAGGCCCAGACATGACAACCTCATACAATTCAAACAACAAAACTGACGGCCGTATTTCATATACAAAAAAATAAACGAAAATATGTAACACAAAAACAAACGATAACTACTTAATTTCAGGCTCTTGTCTAAGGACAGGCACATACTTACATAATGTGGTAGAGTTAAACATGTAAGCAGGGTGTACATCGTTTCGGAGCATGCTATTACCTTGTTTAATTCGTTCCATCACTCGCTTATAATTCGCTTATAATACGTGTATCTTACGTTGCACCTTTTAAAACATGATTTTCAATTGTTTTGTTGTCTCTGGTGGAAGATTTGGGCTCTTAGAGGTGATATAACTCTATAAGTGCATTTGTATCCGTTCCAGCGGTCGGATAATACCCTGTTAAATATTCGTTACTAATTCGCTTTTAAAAAGTTTGTTGTACGTTGCACCTTTTAGAAAAGGATTTCCAATTGTGTTCATATCTCTGGTGGTAATAATGTGTTCTTATAGATGAAATACCCCTTGAAGCGCATATGTACTCGTTCCAGCGATCGGTTAATACCCTGTTACCTATTCGTTACCTATTCGTTACCTTTTCACTTATAGTACGTTTGTTGTACGTTGCACCTTTTAGAAAAGGATTTTCAATTAAATTCATATCTCTGGTGGTAACAATGTGTTCTTAGAGATGAAATGACCCCATTAGAGCGCATGTACCCGTTCCAGCGCTCGGTAAATAACCTGTTACCTATTCGTTACTTATTCGCTTTTAATGCGCGGGTTATACGATGCACCTTGAAATAAATAGTTTTTTAATTGTGTTCAGGTCTCTGGTGGTAAGAATGTGTTCTTAGAGATGAAATTACCCTATTAGCGCGCATGTACCCGTTCCAGCGCTCGGTTAATACCCTGTTACCTATTCGTTACCTATTCGTTACCTATTCGCTTATAATACATTTTTTTATACGTTGCACCTGTTAGAAAAGGATTTTCAATTATGTCCAGGTCTCAGACGGTAACAATGTGTTCTTAGAGATGAAATGACCCCATTAGAGCGCATGTACCCGTTCCAGCGCTCGGTAAATAACCTGTTACCTATTCGTTACCTATTCGCTTTTAATGCGCGGGGTATACGGTGCACCTTGAAATAAATCGTTTTTTAATTGTGTTCAGGTCTCTTGTGGTAAGAATGTGTTCTTAGAGATGAAATTACCCTATTAGCGCGCATGTACCCGTTCCAGGGCTCGGTTAATACCCTGTTACCTATTCGTTACCTATTCGTTACCTATTCGCTTATAATACATTTTTTTATACGTTGCACCTGTTAGAAAAGGATTTTCAATTATGTCCAGGTCTCAGACGGTAACAATGTGTTCTTAGAGATGGAATGACCCCATTAGAGCGCATGTACCCGTTCCAGCGCTCGGTAAATAACCTGTTACCTATTCGTTACCTATTCGCTTTTAATGCGCGGGGTATACGCTGCAACTTGAAATAAATCGTGTTTTAATTGTGTTCATGTCTGGTGGTAACAATGTGTTCTTAGAGATGAAATGACCCCATTTGAGCGCATGTACCCCCGTTCCAGCGCTCGGTAAATAACCTGTTACCTATTCGTTACTTATTCGCTTTTAATGCGCGGGGTATACGGTGCCCCTTGAAATAAATCGTTTTTTAATTGTGTTCAGGTCTCTGGTGGTAAGAATGTGTTCTTAGAGATGAAATGACCCTATTTGCGCGCATGTACCCGTTCCAGCGCTCGGTTAATACCCTGTTACCTATTCGTTACCTATTCGCTTATAATACATGTTTTTATACGTTTCACCTGTTACCTAAGGATTTTCAATTATGTCCATGTCTCAGGTGGTAACAATGTGTTCTTAGAGATGAAATTACCCTATTAGCGCTCATGTACCCGTTCCAGTGCTCGGTAAATAATCTTGTTACCTATTCGTTACCTATTCGCTTTTAAAGCGCGGGGTATACGCTGCAACTTGAAATAAATCGTGTTTTAATTGTGTTCATGTCTGGTGGTAACAATGTGTTCTTAGAGATGAATGACCCCATTAGAGCGCATGTACCCGTACCAGCGCTCGGTAAATAACCTGTTACCTATTCGTTACTTATTCGCTTTTAATGCGCGGGGTATATGGTGCACCTTGAAATAAATCGTTTTTTAATTGTGTTCAGGTCTCTGGTGGTAAGAATGTGTTCTTAGAGATGAAATGACCCTATTAGCGCGCATGTACCCGTTCCAGCGCTCGGTTAATACCATGTTACCTATTCGTTACCTATTCGTTACCTATTCGCTTATAATACATTTTTTTATACGTTGCACCTGTTAGAAAAGGATTTTCAATTATGTCCAGGTCTCAGACGGTAACAATGTGTTCTTAGAGATGAAATGACCCCATTCGAGCGCATGTACCCGTTCCAGCGCTCGGTAAATAACCTGTTACCTATTCGTTACCTATTCGCTTTTAATGCGCGGGGTATACGGTGCACCTTGAAATAAATCGTTTTTTAATTGTGTTCAGGTCACTGGTGGTAAGAATGTGTTCTTAGAGATGAAATGACCCTATTAGCGCGCATGTACCCGTTCCAGCGCTCGGTTAATACCCTGCTACCTATTCGTTACCTATTCGTTACCTATTCGCTTATAATACATTTCTTTATACGTTGCACCTGTTAGAAAAGGATTTTCAATTATGTCCAGGTCTCAGACGGTAACAATATGTTCTTAAAGATGAAATGACCCCATTAGAGCGCATGTACCCGTTCCAGCGCTCGGTAAATAACCTGTTACCTATTCGTTACTTATTCGCTTTTAATGCGCGGGGTATACGGTGCACCTTGAAATAAATCGTTTTTTAATTGTGTTCAGGTCTCTGGTGGTAGGAATGTGTTCTTAGAGATAAAATGACCCTATTAGCGCGCATGTACCCGTTCCAGGGCTCGGTTAATACCCTGTTACCTATTCGTTACCTATTCGTTACCTATTCGCTTATAATACATTTTCTTATACGTTTCACCTGTTATAAAAGGATTTTCAATTATGTCCATGTCTCAGGTGGTAACAATGTGTTCTTAGAGATGAAATTACCCTATTAGCGCTCATGTACCCGTTCCAGTGCTCGGTAAATAATCTTGTTACCTATTCGTTACCTATTCGCTTTTAAAGCGCGAGGTATACGCTGCAACTTGAAATAAATCGTGTTTTAATTGTGTTCAGGTCTCTGGTGGTAACAATGTGTTCTTAGAGATGAATGACCCCATTAGAGCGCATGTACCCGTTACAGGGCTCGGTTAATACCCTGTTACCTATTCGTTACCTATTCGTTACCTATTCGCTTATAATACATTTTTTTATACGTTGCACCTGTTAGAAAAGGATTTTCAATTATGTCCAGGTCTCAGACGGTAACAATGTGTTCTTAGAGATGAAATGACCCCATTAGAGCGCATGTACCCGTTCCAGCGCTCGGTAAATAACCTGTTACCTATTCGTTACCTATTCGCTTTTAATGCGCGGGGTATACGGTGCACCTTGAAATAAATCGTTTTTTAATTGTGTTCAGGTCTCTGGTGGTAAGAATGTGTTCTTAGAGATGAAATTACCCTATTAGCGCGCATGTACCCGTTCCAGGGCTCGGTTAATACCCTGTTACCTATTCGTTACCTATTCGTTACCTATTCGCTTATAATACATTTTTTTATACGTTGCACCTGTTAGAAAAGGATTTTCAATTATGTCCAGGTCTCAGACGGTAACAATGTGTTCTTAGAGATGAAATGACCCCATTAGAGCGCATGTACCCGTTCCAGCGCTCGGTAAATAACCTGTTACCTATTCGTTACCTATTCGCTTTTAATGCGCGGGGTATACGGTGCAACTTGAAATAAATCGTGTTTTAATTGTGTTCATGTCTGGTGGTAACAATGTGTTCTTAGAGATGAAATGACCCCATTTGAGCGCATGTACCCCCGTTCCAGCGCTCGGTAAATAACCTGTTACCTATTCGTTACTTATTCGCTTTTAATGCGCGGGGTATACGGTGCACCTTGAAATAAATCGTTTTTTAATTGTGTTCAGGTCTCTGGTGGTAAGAATGTGTTCTTAGAGATGAAATGACCCTATTTGCGCGCATGTACCCGTTCCAGCGCTCGGTTAATACCCTGTTACCTATTCGTTTCCTATTCGTTACCTATTCGCTTATAATACATTTTTTTATAAGTTTCACCTGTTACCTAAGGATTTTCAATTATGTCCATGTCTCAGGTGGTAACAATGTGTTCTAAGAGATGAAATTACCCTATTAGCGCTCATGTACCCGTTCCAGTGCTCGGTAAATAATCTTGTTACCTATTCGTTACCTATTCGCTTTTAAAGCGCGGGGTATACGCTGCAACTTGAAATAAATCGTGTTTTAATTGTGGTCATGTCTGGTGGTAACAATGTGTTCTTAGAGATGAATGACCCCATTAGAGCGCATGTACCCGTTCCAGCGCTCGGTAAATAACCTGTTACCTATTCGTTACTTATTCGCTTTTAATGCGCGGGGTATATGGTGCACCTTGAAATAAATCGTTTTTTAATTGTGTTCAGGTCTCTGGTGGTAAGAATGTGTTCTTAGAGATGAAATGACCCTATTAGCGCGCATGTACCCGTTCCAGCGCTCGGTTAATACCCTGTTACCTATTCGTTACCTATTCGTTACCTATTCGCTTATAATACATTTCTTTATACGTTGCACCTGTTAGAAAAGGATTTTCAATTATGTCCAGGTCTCAGACGGTAACAATATGTTCTTAAAGATGAAATGACCCCATTAGAGCGCATGTACCCGTTCCAGCGCTCGGTAAATAACCTGTTACCTATTCGTTACTTATTCGCTTTTAATGCGCGGGGTATACGGTGCACCTTGAAATAAATCGTTTTTTAATTGTGTTCAGGTCTCTGGTGGTAGGAATGTGTTCTTAGAGATAAAATGACCCTATTAGCGCGCATGTACCCGTTCCAGGGCTCGGTTAATACCCTGTTACCTATTCGTTACCTATTCGTTACCTATTCGCTTATAATACATTTTCTTATACGTTTCACCTGTTATAAAAGGATTTTAAATTATGTCCATGTCTCAGGTGGTAACAATGTGTTCTTAGAGATGAAATTACCCTATTAGCGCTCATGTACCCGTTCCAGTGCTCGGTAAATAATCTTGTTACCTATTCGTTACCTATTCGCTTTTAAAGCGCGAGGTATACGCTGCAACTTGAAATAAATCGTGTTTTAATTGTGTTCAGGTCTCTGGTGGTAACAATGTGTTCTTAGAGATGAATGACCCCATTAGAGCGCATGTACCCGTTACAGGGCTCGGTTAATACCCTGTTACCTATTCGTTACCTATTCGTTACCTATTCGCTTATAATACATTTTTTTATACGTTGCACCTGTTAGAAAAGGATTTTCAATTATGTCCAGGTCTCAGACGGTAACAATGTGTTCTTAGAGATGAAATGACCCCATTAGAGCGCATGTACCCGTTCCAGCGCTCGGTAAATAACCTGTTACCTATTCGTTACCTATTCGCTTTTAATGCGCGGGGTATACGGTGCACCTTGAAATAAATCGTTTTTTAATTGTGTTCAGGTCTCTGGTGGTAAGAATGTGTTCTTAGAGATGAAATTACCCTATTAGCGCGCATGTACCCGTTCCAGGGCTCGGTTAATACCCTGTTACCTATTCGTTACCTATTCGTTACCTATTCGCTTATAATACATTTTTTTATACGTTGCACCTGTTAGAAAAGGATTTTCAATTATGTCCAGGTCTCAGACGGTAACAATGTGTTCTTAGAGATGAAATGACCCCATTAGAGCGCATGTACCCGTTCCAGCGCTCGGTAAATAACCTGTTACCTATTCGTTACCTATTCGCTTTTAATGCGCGGGGTATACGGTGCAACTTGAAATAAATCGTGTTTTAATTGTGTTCATGTCTGGTGGTAACAATGTGTTCTTAGAGATGAAATGACCCCATTTGAGCGCATGTACCCCCGTTCCAGCGCTCGGTAAATAACCTGTTACCTATTCGTTACTTATTCGCTTTTAATGCGCGGGGTATACGGTGCACCTTGAAATAAATCGTTTTTTAATTGTGTTCAGGTCTCTGGTGGTAAGAATGTGTTCTTAGAGATGAAATGACCCTATTTGCGCGCATGTACCCGTTCCAGCGCTCGGTTAATACCCTGTTACCTATTCGTTTCCTATTCGTTACCTATTCGCTTATAATACATTTTTTTATAAGTTTCACCTGTTACCTAAGGATTTTCAATTATGTCCATGTCTCAGGTGGTAACAATGTGTTCTTAGAGATGAAATTACCCTATTAGCGCTCATGTACCCGTTCCAGTGCTCGGTAAATAATCTTGTTACCTATTCGTTACCTATTCGCTTTTAAAGCGCGGGGTATACGCTGCAACTTGAAATAAATCGTGTTTTAATTGTGTTCATGTCTGGTGGTAACAATGTGTTCTTAGAGATGAATGACCCCATTAGAGCGCATGTACCCGTTCCAGCGCTCGGTAAATAACCTGTTACCTATTCGTTACTTATTCGCTTTTAATGCGCGGGGTATATGGTGCACCTTGAAATAAATCGTTTTTTAATTGTGTTCAGGTCTCTGGTGGTAAGAATGTGTTCTTAGAGATGAAATGACCCTATTAGCGCGCATGTACCCGTTCCAGCGCTCGGTTAATACCCTGTTACCTATTCGTTACCTATTCGCTTATAATACATTTTTTTATACGTTGCACCTGTTAGAAAAGGATTTTCAATTATGTCCAGGTCTCAGACGGTAACAATGTGTTCTTAGAGATGGAATGACCCCATTAGAGCGCATGTACCTGTTCCAGCGCTCGGTAAATAACCTGTTACCTATTCGTTACCTATTCGCTTTTACTGCGCGGGGTATACGCTGCAACTTGAAATAAATCGTTTTTTAATTGTGTTCAGGTCTCTGGTGGTAAGAATGTGTTCTTAGAGATGAAATGACCCTATTAGCTCGCATGTACCCGTTCCAGCGCTCGGTTAATAACCTGTTACCTATTCGTTACTTTTTCGCTTTTAATGCGCGGGGTATACGGTGCACCTTGAAATAAATCGTTTTTTAATTGTGTTCAGGTCTCTGGTGGTAGGAATGTGTTCTTAGAGATGAAATGACCTTATTAGCGCGCATGTACCCGTTCCAGCGCTCGGTTAATACCCTGTTACCTATTCGTTACCTATTCACTTATAATACGTTTGTTGTACGTTGCACCTTTCAGAAAAGGATTTTCAATGGTGTCCGTGTCTCTGGTGGTAACAATGTGTTCTTAGAGATGAAATGACCCTATTAGCGCGCATGTACCCGTTCCAGCGCTCAATAAATACCCTGTTACCTATTCGTTACCTATTCACTTATAATACGTTTGTTGTACGTTGCACCTTTTAGAAAAGGATTTTTAATTCAGTTCATATCTCTGGTGGTAATGATGTGTTCTTTTAGATGAAATACCCCTATTAGCGCGTATGTACTCGTTCCAGCGCTCAGTTAATACCCTGCTACTTATTCGTTCCTTATTTTCTTTTAATGCACGAGGTATACGTTGCACCTTAAAATAAATCGTTTTTTTAATTGTGTTCATGTCTCTGGTGGTAACAATGTGTTCTTAGAGATGAAATGACCCTATTAGAGCGCATGAACCCGTTCCAGCGCTCGCTTAATACCTTGTTACCTATTCGTTACCTATTCACTTATAATACGTTTGTTGTATGTTGCACCTTTTAGAAAAGGATTTTTAATTAACTCCATGTCTTTTGTGGTAACAATGTGTTCTTAGAGATGAAATTACCCTATTAGCGAATAAGTAATGAATAGGTAACAGGTTATTTACCGAGCGCTGGAACGGGTACATGCGCTCTAATGGGGTCATTCATCTCTAAGAACACATTGTTACCACCAGGCATGAACACAATTAAAACACGATTTATTTCAAGTTGCAGCGTATACCCCGCGCATTAAAAGCGAATAGGTAACGAATAGGTAACAAGATTATTAACCGAGCGCTGGAACGGGTACATGCGCGCTAATAGGGTCATTTCATCTCTAAGAACACATTCTTACCACCAGAGACCTGAACACAATTAAAAAACGATTTATTTCAAGGTGCACCATATACCCCGCGCATTAAAAGCGAATAAGTAACGAATAGGTAACAGGTTATTTACCGAGCGCTGGAACGGATACATGCGCTCTAATGGGGTAATTTCATCTCTAAGAACACATTGTTACCGTCTGAGACCTGGACATAATTGAAAATCCTTTTCTAACAGGTGCAACGTATAAAAAAATGTATTATAAGCGAATAGGTAACGAATAGGTAACGAATAGGTAACAGGGTATTAACCGAGCGCTGGAACGGGTACATGCGCGCTAATAGGGTCATTTCATCTCTAAGAACACATTCTTACCACCAGAGACCTGAACACAATTAAAAAACGATTTATTTCAAGGTGCACCATATACCCCGCGCATTAAAAGCGAATAAGTAACGAATAGGTAACAGGTTATTTACCGAGCGCTGGAACGGGTACATGCGCTCTAATGGGGTCATTCATCTCTAAGAACACATTGTTACCACCAGACATGAACACAATTAAAACACGATTTATTTCAAGTTGCAGCGTATACCCCGCGCATTAAAAGCGAATAGGTAACGAATAGGTAACAGGTTATTTACCGAGCGCTGGAACGGGTACATGCGCTCTAATGGGGTCATTTCATCTCTAAGAACACATTGTTACCGTCTGAGACCTGGACATAATTGAAAATCCTTTTCTAACAGGTGCAACGTATAAAAAAATGTATTATAAGCGAATAGGTAACGAATAGGTAACGAATAGGTAACAGGGTATTAACCGAGCCCTGGAACGGGTACATGCGCGCTAATAGGGTAATTTCATCTCTAAGAACACATTCTTACCACCAGAGACCTGAACACAATTAAAAAACGATTTATTTCAAGGTGCACCGTATACCCCGCGCATTAAAAGCGAATAGGTAACGAATAGGTAACAGGTTATTTACCGAGCGCTGGAACGGGAACATGCGCTCTAATGGGGTCATTTCATCTCTAAGAACACATTGTTACCGTCTGAGACCTGGACATAATTGAAAATCCTTTTCTAACAGGTGCACGTGCAACGTATAAAAAAATGTATTATAAGCGAATAGGTAACGAATAGGTAACGAATAGGTAACAGGGTATTAACCGAGCCCTGGAACGGGTACATGCGCTCTAATCGGGTCATTCATCTCTAAGAACACATTGTTACCACCAGACATGAACACAATTAAAACACGATTTATTTCAAGTTGCAGCGTATACCCCGCGCTTTAAAAGCGAATAGGTAACGAATAGGTAACAAGATTATTTACCGAGCACTGGAACGGGTACATGAGCGCTAATAGGGTAATTTCATCTCTAAGAACACATTGTTACCACCTGAGACATGGACATAATTGAAAATCCTTTTCTAACAGGTGAAACGTATAAGAAAATGTATTATAAGCGAATAGGTAACGAATAGGTAACGAATAGGTAACAGGGTATTAACCGAGCGCTGGAACGGGTACATGCGCGCTAATAGGGTCATTTTATCTCTAAGAACACATTCCTACCACCAGAGACCTGAACACAATTAAAAAACGATTTATTTCAAGGTGCACCGTATACCCCGCGCATTAAAAGCGAATAAGTAACGAATAGGTAACAGGTTATTTACCGAGCGCTGGAACGGGTACATGCGCTCTAATGGGGTCATTTCATCTTTAAGAACATATTGTTACCGTCTGAGACCTGGACATAATTGAAAATCCTTTTCTAACAGGTGCAACGTATAAAAAATGTATTATAAGCGAATAGGTAACGAATAGGTAACGAATAGGTAACAGGGTATTAACCGAGCGCTGGAACGGGTACATGCGCGCTAATAGGGTCATTTCATCTCTAAGAACACATTCTTACCACCAGTGACCTGAACACAATTAAAAAACGATTTATTTCAAGGTGCACCGTATACCCCGCGCATTAAAAGCGAATAGGTAACGAATAGGTAACAGGTTATTTACCGAGCGCTGGAACGGGTACATGCGCTCTAATGGGGTCATTTCATCTCTAAGAACACATTGTTACCGTCTGAGACCTGGACATAATTGAAAATCCTTTTCTAACAGGTGCAACGTATAAAAAAATGTATTATAAGCGAATAGGTAACGAATAGGTAACGAATAGGTAACAGGGTATTAACCGAGCGCTGGAACGGGTACATGCGCGCTAATAGGGTCATTTCATCTCTAAGAACACATTCTTACCACCAGAGACCTGAACACAATTAAAAAACGATTTATTTCAAGGTGCACCATATACCCCGCGCATTAAAAGCGAATAAGTAACGAATAGGTAACAGGTTATTAACCGAGCGCTGGAACGGGTACATGCGCTCTAATGGGGTCATTCATCTCTAAGAACACATTGTTACCACCAGACATGAACACAATTAAAACACGATTTATTTCAAGTTGCAGCGTATACCCCGCGCTTTAAAAGCGAATAGGTAACGAATAGGTAACAAGATTATTTACCGAGCACTGGAACGGGTACATGAGCGCTAATAGGGTAATTTCATCTCTAAGAACACATTGTTACCACCTGAGACATGGACATAATTGAAAATCCTTAGGTAACAGGTGAAACGTATAAAAAAATGTATTATAAGCGAATAGGTAACGAATAGGTAACAGGGTATTAACCGAGCGCTGGAACGGGTACATGCGCGCAAATAGGGTCATTTCATCTCTAAGAACACATTCTTACCACCAGAGACCTGAACACAATTAAAAAACGATTTATTTCAAGGGGCACCGTATACCCCGCGCATTAAAAGCGAATAAGTAACGAATAGGTAACAGGTTATTTACCGAGCGCTGGAACGGGGGTACATGCGCTCAAATGGGGTCATTTCATCTCTAAGAACACATTGTTACCACCAGACATGAACACAATTAAAACACGATTTATTTCAAGTTGCAGCGTATACCCCGCGCATTAAAAGCGAATAGGTAACGAATAGGTAACAGGTTATTTACCGAGCGCTGGAACGGGTACATGCGCTCTAATGGGGTCATTCCATCTCTAAGAACACATTGTTACCGTCTGAGACCTGGACATAATTGAAAATCCTTTTCTAACAGGTGCAACGTATAAAAAATGTATTATAAGCGAATAGGTAACGAATAGGTAACGAATAGGTAACAGGGTATTAACCGAGCCCTGGAACGGGTACATGCGCGCTAATAGGGTAATTTCATCTCTAAGAACACATTCTTACCACCAGAGACCTGAACACAATAAAAAAACGATTTATTTCAAGGTGCACCGTATACCCCGCGCATTAAAAGCGAATAGGTAACGAATAGGTAACAGGTTATTTACCGAGCGCTGGAACGGGTACATGCGCTCTAATGGGGTCATTTCATCTCTAAGAACACATTGTTACCGTCTGAGACCTGGACATAATTGAAAATCCTTTTCTAACAGGTGCAACGTACAACAAACGTACTATAAGTGAATAGGTAACGAATAGGTAACGAATAGGTAACAGGGTATTAACCGATCGCTGGAACGAGTACATATGCGCTTCAAGGGGTATTTCATCTATAAGAACACATTATTACCACCAGAGATATGAACACAATTGGAAATCCTTTTCTAAAAGGTGCAACGTACAACAAACTTTTTAAAAGCGAATTAGTAACGAATATTTAACAGGGTATTATCCGACCGCTGGAACGGATACAAATGCACTTATAGAGTTATATCACCTCTAAGAGCCCAAATCTTCCACCAGAGACAACAAAACAATTGAAAATCATGTTTTAAAAGGTGCAACGTAAGATACACGTATTATAAGCGAATTATAAGCGAGTGATGGAACGAATTAAACAAGGTAATAGCATGCTCCGAAACGATGTACACCCTGCTTACATGTTTAACTCTACCACATTATGTAAGTATGTGCCTGTCCCTAGACAAGAGCATGAAATTAAGTAGTTATCGTTTGTTTTTGTGTTACATATTTCCGTTTATTTTTTTGTATATGAAATACGGCCGTCAGTTTTGTTGTTTGAATTGTATGAGGTTGTCATGTCTGGGCCTTTTATAGGTGACTACACGGTTTGGGCTATGCTCATTGTTGAAGGCCGTACAGTGAACTATAGTTGATAATTTCTGTGTCATTTTGGTCTAATGTGGAGTGTTGTCTCATTGGCAATCATACCACATCTTCGTTTTTACGCAAGCGCTAACACGGTGATTTCATCCCGTCGAACCAAGATCCATCTTCAAACATACGGACATAAAGCAGTTAAAAGGTAGAACGTATAAAAAACAAGTAAGGAACAAATGCGTATCGAACATGAAGTAAAAGGATCGGTTGAGCACAAACACATATAAATAGGTCATAAAAAGATCATTTTACCTCAACCAATTCAGAACTATTACCATATGTAAGACTTTTAACAACTAGATTTGTAATTGCTAGCAATAACGGAAGGCACCCCTTCCCCCTATTACCAGGTGAGCGGCAGCCATTTTGACAATTCCAAAGTCAAAGAGAGCATCTACAGATGTCTAGTAACATTTTTGCAAAGTTTCATTAAGTTTGAACATTTTGAATTTTTGATATTTTTGCTGTTTCCATGGTTACGGCGGCCATTTTGAAAATTCTAACTTCAAAATCATACTCTGCCTATGCCAGTTACCATTCCTGTAAAGTTTCATCCAGTTTGCGGAAAATTCTTATTTTTGAAATTTTTGACCTTTTTGCATTGTTTCCATGGTAACAAGACCTATTTTGGAAATTCCAACTCCAATGTTGCTCATCATTACTGTGAAGTTTCATGAAGTTTTGAGCATTTTTAGAATTTTGAAAATTTTGGTGTAGTTTCCATGGCAACATAGTAGTTCCAATGATCGCCAAAATCATCCAACACCTGTATATAGTGGGCACCTACATTGTTTTAAAATATGATGATTCTAAGTTGAAGCATATCCAAACAGTTCACAAAAAACCAAAAACTCATTTTTTTCACAATTGTGCCGTTTCCATGGTAACGGCAGCCATATTAAACTATTCCATGCCATAATTAAAAAGGGGGAAGGATATTAAAAATCAAATAAGTAACGAATAGGTAACGAATAGGGAATAGGGAATAGGTAACGAATAGGTAACGAATAGGGAATAGGGAATAGGTAACGAATAGGTAACGAATAGGGAATAGGGAATAGGTAACGAATAGGCAACGAATAGGGAATAGGGAATAGGTAACGAATAGGTAACGAATAGGGAATAGGGAATAGGTAACGAATAGGCAACGAATAGGGAATAGGGAATAGGTAACGAATAGGGAATAGGGAATAGGTAACCAACTTGACGCCCATATAGGAAAGATATTTTGGTCGAGTCGTCGCATTTGTCCTTTTTCTTAAAAAAAAGTCCATCGGAAGATACCAAATCCTTGTTGATAACATTTACTAGTACTGTTTAGTACATTTTTGGTAAATAAAGTTAATATCCTTGTGGCGTGGCTTTTTTTTTTACAAAATTCCCCGCTATTGTGTCATTCTGCTATGATAACTTTTGTTTTTAATTTTTGATTATGAGCATGGTAAATAGAGTATCTATATGCCATTTAGTTTTCTGTGTTGGCAATTTTTTTTTATAGCGCTTACTATTATTTATCAATTACGGACTTTGACGAGGTCAATACGTTATACAATATGGACCTGTTCAGATTATTTTGACCAAGGATGATTAAGTCCGAGTGTCAATATAATATAACAGGTTCATATAATACGTATTGACTGAGTGGAAGTCCTTAATTTCTATATTACATATGTAAATAATGTATTACGAAAGTGACCCTCAATGTTCTTTCTGTGTATTTATAATCATGTTATTAAAAATATTGTTAAGCTTGTTCCATTAGTATTCTTGTATTCTTATTGTCTACATTTAACACTTGTAAATTTATTTTTCTGATGCGGTGCTTCCTCCGTAGATGTTATGTGTGACGTCATGACTTCATAAATCTAAATTTAGTAACCACCAATATATGTATAAATAGAAACATAGCGACAGTATACGTATAAAAAGAAACATGGCGTCAGATACGTAAAAAAACAATGAAACACGTGATCGTCATATCCAATGAAAACAGTAGAATGCTACACCATATGTAATATAACACAATACTGACTGCTGTAACCCAATTTTTGACATTTTTACCTTTAACGTGTGATTTTTTTTGTAGCTCACACATTGTTGTCAATATAATGGAATGCTATGCGACTGTCATGGCGTTTTCAGTTTGTTTTAGATTTATGAGTTTGACTGTCTCTTTGGTATCTTTCGTCCCTCTTTTTTTTCCATTCGAGTGAAAGATTAAGAAAGCTCTAAAACCAGGTTAATTCCACTTTTTTCTACATAAAGAATTGTCTGTACAATTTTGATGCTTAATCCATTTTCGGTGATATCCTCTTAACGTGGCAGGGTGTTATAAATACATCTTACTATTTTGTTTTGCATTCTTGTCTTTCGTTTTTTTCTTTATGTGCGTCGTCTATAGAGTGTCCATATGTCATTTTGTTTTCCTTTGTTGACAAAGTTGTTTGTCTTTTTATAATGATTACATGTAGGAATATAACACAATATTGACGACTGAAATCGATTTTTGACATTTTTACATATTATGTTACTATAGGTTTAGTTTTGCTAACACATTGTTGTCAATATAATGGAATTCCATACCAATGAGAGGTTTAGCTAACTATAAACACAGTTTTAATCAACCATTTTCTGTATAAGGAAATGCAAGTACCAAGTCAGGAATGTAGCAATTGTTTTCCATTTGTTTTGATGTGTATGTAATAAGCTTTTGAATTAGCAGTTTGAAAGAGATTTTCGTTTTGAAATTTTTTGAGTTTTTTCACTTTTTGCTATGTTTTTTTTAAATGCATAATACATTGTCAATATGTTGTAGTTAGTGTATTATGGCATAATCTATGTCATGGCTGATAAAAAAAAATCATCAAAGATATCATACATACTCCTGATCATCAATGTCAGTTAAATTATATAATCGTCAACCGAGATATGACGGTGTCCCTAAAATTTCAGCTGTCTTTAAAGTACCATCACACTATCAAGAAACCAATGCTTGAGACATTATAATAGAACATTATAACTGCTTGCGAACCGAGGTCCTCTTGTTTTTCTATGTTGCTCGCAAAACGAAGCATTTTTTATTTTAAAATATTTCACCATGTTCTTTTTTGATACATATAAGCTGCGACGGATAGAAAAAGACCTTATGAAAATAAATTTAGATACACCTATTTCTGGTTGAAATTTTTTTATGCAAACTCCATGAAGTCTTTAACATTTTAAGCACTGATTCATTATTTATTTTTTATTTGAATGATCTAAAAATCAGGAAACAAACACATAGATGTTAGAGTCGCTCTGTAAAATGGGATTTTCGTCGGGCAAAGCGACATAACTCAGTTTTCACTACTATGATAAACGTGCTGTCTCTTAGATGTAAAAAAAGAAATAAACGAAACAGTGGATGCCGTTATCATATTCAAATGACGAAAAAGGGAAGAGAATAACACAGTTTGAGAAGATATTTGGTATTTAAATGCAGGTATCTACGCATTGACACCATCTTTATTAAACATTTGGTCATTCAGTTGAAGGGTTTATAACTGAATTAGATTACACTGGGAAGAGAATAACACAGTTTGAGAAGATATTTGGTATTTAAATGCAGGTATCTACGGATTGACACCATCTTTATTAAACATTTGGTCATTCAGTTGAAGGGTTTATAACTGAATTAAATTACACTTTTTGTATAGAATACTTGTAAATCACTTTATTCAGATACTTGTACATTGGTATCATCGGTATCTGATGAAAGTCGTCTCGTTTACGATCACACCACATCTTCCTTTTTGTATTAACTAGTGTTGGCAACGGTTAACTGGTTAACTGGTTAACCGCTTAAAAGACCGAATACCGAATACCAAAAACGCTAACCGGTTAATCGGATTTTTTCCCCAATTTTAATAGATTTGATATAAGTTTGTATGTAAATCATTAAATAGTTATGTTTTATTAAAAAAATGTCGTCGTGGTAATTAATTTGACAGATCAATTGTCCAGTATATTGATTGCTATTGTTAATCCAAAAACCATAAAATTAATTAAAACTTGTCTATCAGCTCGGGACAAGATCTTAAGAAAACATAATAAGTATACTTACATGTTTTTTAACAGTAACTTTAAATCAGTAATACAATTATATTTTACGATTTACTTCGATCATTATTTCATTTTGCTCTAATATTGTGTAGACCTACATCTAACGTGCAGCCTCCGTCGTGCAAGACTTTGTCATATTTTAAACGAAATGCTAACTAAAAAATTGTGAAATGCAAACCAATGTGAATGTAATTAATGTATACTTGATAGTTCGAGTAACATGCTTAATCATTTCAAATTGAAGCACTCCCCATTATTTTCGGAGACAAGAAGAGAAATAAAAGAATCAGACTAAAGTTCCAGACATATTCAATTCTTCGAGATCAAGATTGTTTTTTAAAAATCTGAAGTTTGTACAAACGCCATAGTTGATACGGTGTATTTGATTATTAAAGTCAAACTTCGCCATGAATCCTCACAGACAAGCCATATAATGCCCCAAAAAAAAGGACAAACTTCAATTCATCGTATTATAAAAACGTAACTTTATGACTTGGATAGAAGGTTGTCATATTGACACTTATACCACATCTCCTTATATCTATATGTAGGGTACTATAGATAAGGCCTTCAAACATCAACGTAAACTACCGGTTAACGATTTGACAACACTAGTATTAACATTTAGTACATTTACATGTGTTTACTTATTTGATACATCTGAATGATATTATATTTTCTAAAAATGTATTTGTCAGCTCCCGTTATAAATGTTATTCTACGAGATAAAACTAGCTTAGTAGTAATTTCCTCCTTACTTGTACATTTATACGATGTAAAACATTCATCTCGTAAATTTAAGGCTAATATAGGTCAGAAATTACATTATTTACTGATCATTGAAATGCCATGTATGAGACTGTACCGTAGTTTGAATTTCAGGATCATTAAACTTGATACAATTAGATCAAATCTGTGAAGCAAGAACATCGGAAATGCAGTGAAAACAATAAGCATTTTCGTTTCTTTTCTTTTTATTTGTGATAAAGAATTTATATCGAACAGTGAAACAACAATTTTTTTGTTTTAAAGATTTTACTGAAATTGATTGAAATTTCAAGATTAACCTAATTCACACAAATAAACTTCAAAAATGGTTTCATATCTGAAACAGAGTCACCATTATATGGATCAACGTACATACGAGGATAATCAGCTGTAACTTTTATCATCCCAGAACATTTCTTATACGTTGATTGTGATACCAGACAACTGGGTTGACATACTTTAACATAGGAATCATATGCTCTAACATAGGCTTTTGTTTCTCCAGACACTGGCTTCTCAAAGGCAATAAGACCATCTGATTCAGAAATGAGTGTTCGTTCGTCTACAGTAATGTATTCCATATGTCTACCACTATAAGAGAATCCATCAGTTTGAGAAGTAATATTGAATGTTCCTTTGTTTTTAAGTCAGGAATGTTCTGGAGTACCATTTTTCGCCTTTTTAATTATTATCGCTATTGGGGAAATAACCCAATTGTCTAAATCATTTGGAATCCAATTGGATGAACTGTAATTTTTCATCTCTTGTCTGGGGTGCAAATTTATATCAAAGACAATTTTGACATTATTGCCTACGAAACTGGAATCAATTGATCTGCGCTGACGACCCCTAGTTCTAGGATCTACGAGACGTGCCGTAAACTTTCGCGTAATTGTCGGAGCCCTGTTAGCGGTAGATTGCTGTTTGTCTTCTTTTAAATCAAATCCGGAGGCTCCATCTGACCCGATGTCAGCATTTAATTTCACCCCGGCAGAGGCTAGAGTTTTAACACTTTCTGGTATTTTTGTCTTTGTCCCCATGTACCAGTTTTTGACACTTGTAAAACCATTTTGACGCCTAAAATCATACCTTGATCTTGCAACACATGCCTTTTTCTTTCTATCACAAAATAAAAATCCTTTATGCGCACTTCCACATTTGTTTTTACAAGTTGGGGCGTCTGCATACCAGTAAATTCTACTAAATGAGTTACTATACCCATCAATATTAGTGTGTGGTCCCAAACCATCCATAGGTCTATTTGGTAAATGGTATGGGTCAGTAGTTGGAGGATAGTCAGTTTCTGAATTTATTCCAAACCTTTTTTGTCGTTGCTTAAATTTTTCCCAAAGATAATCTATAAAACAATGGTGGAGAAAGAAAACGGGGTCCATTGGACTAGTATAGACGCCACCCATATGTCCATCCGCACCTCCAACCCACACGTGAACACCATCATGGTGTGCCTCAAGATTTGCCTCGTCTGATCCAGCTGTCGGTGTTAAAATGTGATATATTTTTTTTAAAACTTGTTGTACTGTTTGCGGATGGATAAGTGAACTGAAGGCTCTTGGAATGTCACGTCTCAAAAGTGATTGCGGTTTTGCAGGTGTTTTCCAGAACGCAAATGGACCAGAAAATACCACGCCCAAAAAGATTTTCGTGAATAAGATCGAATCCTCTGGTTTTTTTCATCAAGCATTCTAGTGTTGAATCCCAGTACGGAAGAGTAACTCCTCTTTTCTTTTTTCGAAGAGCATCTTCGAACCTGTAATTTCAAAGTTTGATATCTAAACAATATACCTATACCGATTTACTTTAATAAATAGTTATTTGGATAGAGAGTTGTCTCATTTGCACTCATACCACATCTTCCTATACATGTAGCTGCTATTATTTATAATACATTAATAGGTTATATATATTAAATTATTATAAATGCTATGTAACTCTAATTTCTTGTTCATGTATATGCTATTTTACTACATTTGGAAATGATCTTAAAATACACAATGTATCTCCCTCATGCATAGATTTGATTCATTGTACTGGTCAATCTTTTAGACAGATTTTTTATGTTACGATTATAACACGTTATCACAATTTCTCTTCAGGGGATTTTGATAACTGCTGATGACTACGTTAGAAGAAAGAAAGAAGACGGGGAAAACAAGAAGCACTAGATCTGTCATTTCAGGCATGTTCGGTGTGAGCTGAGGCTCCGTGTTCAAGACCGTACTTTGACCTATAATGGTTTACTTTTAATGGAGAGTTGTCTCATTGGCATTCATACCACATTTTCCTATATCTAATAATAATCTGCTACCTCGAACATGTAGTATCCATGATATTGACTCTATGTTGATAATTCCAAACACTTACACTTATCTTCATTTGTTTGGGGGAACAGTATTTATGTAATAGTAATAATCGGGTTCGAAATAACTTCAAGTGTATGTAAGTACCCTATCTGTCTTTTGTTTTTATATCAGTTGTTTTTTGAGTTTGTGATTTACAATTTTCATTGTTTTTTTCTTATATTGTGACATTACAATACTGTCTGAAGTAAAAAGGTGGCATCTTTAACTACCACAGATTTTATTTGTCTATCCCACGTAAAAATGCTGTTAAGTAAGTGATTGTCGTTGGCTGAGATTTCTTATACTTGATTAGCTCGTTTAGGTTGTTATTTGTTTGATTTATTTAATAGTATATCATTTCGAGGCCCTATATAAATGTCTATACGTTATATGTTTCTCTCACATTATTAAAGGTGTTTACATTCAAGTAGAAGAGGGTAATAAGTTGTATAATTGTCAATTAAATAAAATCTTCAAATTGTGGTCAAATCTATGTTAATTCTATTAATATTTCTAATCAAATCGCTATGGATTAGCAAGTGAAACAATGTTTATGAAACGTAGGTTATCAAACATCATATATTATAGTCTTTTATCTATATGACGTATTTAATGATGCATTTAAATCAGCTTTAGGAATTTCTGTCAGATATTCGAACTTCTTGTTTTTTCCCTACGATACATGGTAAAATAGTTTGACCTTTAACACCCTTTTTTTCTTTACATATCTGACTTTAATAGCTCATTAAATTTTATTTACCAGATTCTAGATTTGTTTCTTCCGAGTTGAGACCCTAATAATATTTGAAAAAAAGCATTTGTCTCAAACATGAGCTCCATAATATTTCAATATTTTTATTATGCTCTTCTAGCTCATACTATCAATGTTAAGTTCTAGATGGGATGCGTTAATTTCACCTAAATATATCCTTAGAAATTGTTAAAACAGATATTAATTTAAAACACTTCTAAATATAAAGATGCGAAGGTATCAATACAAGTTATAAATAGTTTGACTATGGGAAATGGAAAAACGACAAGAAGACATACAACAAAAAATAATCACCATACGGAAACATTTGAACAAAACAAACCCGAAAAGAAAAAAAAAATGCATGATTGAAATCAGGCGCTCCGAAAAAATAATCATTTACTAGCATATATTAACAATAATATATATCTTACATTAGGCAGTAATATCGATGCCAGCTGACAAAATTTGGACCTCCATGTGCAGCATATTCTGTGTCTCCCTGATGAATCAATGCAATCACATCAGATTGGTTTGGTTATACCGACTACAACATATATCGTATTATTTGGAGGTCAATTAGTAAAATTCAAGAACATAAATGTATACAGTATTTGTATTTGAAAAAAACCAACATCACTTTTTTTCATTTTAAGCAATTAACATCAACTGTAAATATCTTAAATGGTTTAAGTGTGAAACTTTTGTTTTCTGATATTTTTCTACGTAAATAAATTGCGCACATGGTTATGTAGTATAAGGAACTATCTATGATATACAAAAGATGTAGTTTACCAATGTCTCAATTTTGTAATTTGGTATAAAAGGTGTCATCAAATTAACAGAAAAAGTATATATATAAAAAATAAAATATATAAATATGTATTTATCATATAAAATAGTGCATATTTGATGCTAATATTTTAAGTATGGAAAACAAGCGTGTTAAGCTTACTTTATCGTTTTTTAGTGCTCTTACTGCGTCTAAAAAATCTTCCCTTTCATTTTCACTTAATGCTCGTATTTCTTTGCGTACGCATAATCTATGATTTCCCTTAGATTGTCGTCTCAGCCGAATGTGTAATTCTCTACCAATAGTATCTAACCAGGCAAAGGCTTCCTTCCCTAGACGTATCGTGCTACTATCAAGTTGTCCTAAAAAAAATTCTAAACAGCTAGTCTGAACGTCATAGGCAGTGACATTTTTGTCAACTTGTCCAGAGTAGCATTCCTCTAACATTGGTGGAACCGTGTCCTCCATAATAATTGCTGACGCCGGAATAAGAAACATCAAAAGGAAATGAGACGCCCTTGTCTGAAAAAAAAAATAAACAAAATATATCAAGGCGGCAATAGGATACACATTTGAATGTTTTTCTGTTATGCCAAATTTATAGAAAAAAAATACTTTACAAACATTGTTTCACAAATTAGAAAAAAAGTTCCACGATACGAATTTACGAAGTGAATTCTTATGTGTTCATTTTAATTTCAATATAGATTCCAAAATACTAAAGCATGGTTTGTATCCTTCAAACGTCTTTTTAATTCACCACGAGAGGTGAGTTCTTTATACACGGAAATACTTAAAACATATTGAAATTTTAGATAACGTTTTCAACTGGAACTGAATATTCACGGATGTTTATAATTGTTTTAAAAAAAATCACTTTTCAAATTTAAAAGAAAAAAAATAAGAGCATATATGTTTTCTTATTATAATTTACCTTAATTCCAGGTTGTCTATTCACGAAAGTGCCGACTGCAACCTTTTATATAGTAAGAGCTATATAAAACGCAAGTGGTCCATGTGCTTTAAATCGTTAAAAAAAATACATAACTTATTCTTGAAAATGTTTATTATTTGTTGACATTTATATGATATTCGTACCAGTAAGAAACATGTAATATGGCAGGTACAAAGTAGGTTTATTAAGAATCTCGGATGCTGTCTAGGCGTAACACACTGCTTATATAGAGTTTAAATATATGATATAAGTTAAAGAAAAAAATTTAGAAAATGTTTTCCTGTTTCTTATTTAGAAAAATAAATTCAGATTTGAATTATAGAAATGGTTGATGAAAATTTCAGGGGTTCAACTACAAACCCGAGGCAGAACTAATCGATGATTGCTAACCTTCCATGTCATTGGTCTCTTGCGTAGAGCTGTCTCATTCGTAATGAATGGTTCTCGTCTTTATATAACATCCTGGTGTGTTCTTATATCCTAAAATGTTGTATCTAAATAAATCTTTCTTCTGCGTTTTAACTACTACTATACATGAATTATTGTGTATATATCTACTTAAAAAAAACTTTTAAAAAGTTTATGTTGATTTTGTTGACAAAATGGGTGTTTTATTTTTTGTAAGTCTGGTTGGATATTGTGTTATATCTTAACGTATGTGGTTTGAACTAGTTTTTGTATATTCTATATGTATGCTAACGTTACGATAATTAATCAGATATTTTCAGATTACAGCAACTATATGCAATAGATTGTTTTGTTATTACACAGTTTTGATTTAGAATAAAAACCGACATGGTCATGCAGGTGGTGAGACAATAGAAATTACACTATTACAAGCACAATTCTATATCATTATTACTCAAATGGTTAGAAAATGAATAAAATAAAACAATTACAAACTCTATCCCAATTTTATACAATGTTTTTAGAAATTCACATTCGATAAAATAAATGCCACACATAATACGTCACTTTTTATTGCTTTGATACATCCGGGTGACGCACAATTTATATAATTCTATTAAGGTGTATGGTGTACTGTTGTAAATTTAATGCGCGGTGTCCATTACTTTTCTGTGGTTTACATGCTGCTATGTACTAATATTCTATTTAGTGATGTGTTTTTCTTGCCTGAATGTTCTTGTTTGTATTTTTACTGTATACCTGTAACGTAAGGTTATCATTTGAGTGGTATTTTTTAACATTGCCATATAAGCGGGAGGTTTGGGTAACCATAAAACAAGGTTCAAGAAATTATGTTTTCTTAAAATGTCCCGTTTCAGTCAGAAATATGGCATTTGTTATAAATAGTCCGTGTCTATGTATGTTGTCCTTTATATAAGTGTTTCTGTTTCGTTATTTTCCTCTTATAATTGATGTGTTTGTGACTCTGATTAGGATTTGCTTTATCGATTGATGTCTATTGTACAGCAGTATACTACTGCTTCCTTTATTCTGTACGTTTATTCAGTACGTTGTAGACTTTATTGTGTAAATAAACTCATCATAGATACCAGAGTCTTTCGTCTACAAAAGACTCATCAGTGACGCTCGAATCCCCAAAAAAGTAAAAGTTCCAAATAAAGTACGAAGTTGAAGAGCGTTGAGACCAAAAAGTGTTTGCCAAATACAGCTAAGGTAATCTATGCCTGAGGTAGAAAAGCCTTTGTATTTCAAAAACTCAAAATTTTGTAAACAGTTAATTTATAACTTTTTTTTTACATATAAATAAAATCTATTATGATATATGCGAAAGATGCCTCATGGATAAATTGTCGGAATAAACTTGCTTTGTAACTACTAATCTCTTCCTTATATTATTTTGATTTGAATTTAAGTTAGTTTAATTTTTTTTTACTCAATGTGTTTACCGAAAACTTCGACGATCGACAAAAGGTAAATTGGTGTACGATATTGAGGGGTTATTTTGAAAACAAATTCCCTAAACGAAATCGATGTGATACAAATACATGCAAAACTAAACATTTGAGCTCTGGTGGAGAGTTGTCCCATTGGCAATCACACCACATCATTATAAGTTGACAAATACAGAAACAACGAGGTATTGTAGATTGTGAGTATGTTGAAAAGAATGCTACACTTCGTGACATAATAATGGACAAACAATATTGTGACATACAATCATTTCTTTTTCTTCATGCTTAATCCTTATGTTTATATTATATAAGATACCAGTGTGAGGGTGTGTGCACATTTAGGTTGGATTTTCGGGTTCATTACACTTTTGTATAAAATGGTTTGGCACATAGCATTACCAGTATGCATAGGCTTTTGATATTCGGCACACAGGAGCAATATACCGGGTAAATTTGCTGCCCATCATTACAAAAAAATGATATAAATGTACGTGCGTCGACAGATTACGCATTCATCTCAGGTCACATCAAGTACTTTGCTAGAAATATGGAAAACATCAATCATACCAAAGAATTTTCGATCTGCACTTGTTTGGAATATAATGGAATTTGATGTGACTGTCATACAAGTGAGAGGTTTAGCTACATCTAACTACTTGTATACAATCAGGTTGAATCCACCATTATCTACATATGAAAATCAAGTACCAAGTCAAGAATATGACAGTTATTATCCATTCGTTCGATGTGTTTGAGTATTTGATTTTGCCATTCGATAAGGGACTTTTCGTTTTGAAATACTCGGAGTTAATTTGTTTTGTGATTTTACTTTTTAAAGTCAATTCCAAGATGCATATAGGCGATATTCATTTAAATAGTTTTGCGATACTGGATACATTTTTGATAAACAAACACTTTCGCATAGGAACTGTCATGACATATTTTCATTAATCCTATCAATATTATAATGCTTTAAGCATTTTTGACACGGTTTAATTAGGATCGTTTTTGTTATGGCAACCAGTTTTATCTACACAGTACGACAGACAGCTTTATCATTGCATGTAAATAAATTCCACCAATATTTTTCAAAAGTAAATTGTTATAAGTGTCCTAAATTTCAAGGTTTTTACTGAACTGATATCTACAATGAAGAGAAGATTTGTTTGAGGCATTACGATCGTATGTTTGTTCTACACGCTGTAACTTTCCGGGATATGTCGTAGTAAGTGTATTATGTAAGATGGACGTAATTGTGGTCATTGCAAATTGAAAATATTCATGATCATCAATGTAAGGTAACTCGTATTACCTTTGACCTAGTCATGGTGGGTTGCATGGAACACTAACTGAATTATTTGAAGCAACCTTCTATAAAGAAAGATTTAAACATTACGATAAAAACTGTACGATGTCCTTTTGTTTTCCTGTGTCATTTAAATGGTTAATTATGTAATAGTATTGTTTAAGTGTTGTTAACAAACGATAATTGTCGGCGCAGGCAACATAATGTGTGTAATTGTCTATTGTTTATAAGTTGAGCTGCAAAAAGTGATTTTTTTAGAACAAGCGACATAACTCAGTTGTTTATTAAGTTGGTTCACTTACTTTTTTGTTAGTTGTGTAACTATAAAACAAAATGTTAGAATAAAACATGAAACAGTGAAAGCCTTTATTTCATTCAAATCACCTCCAAAGGGAGATAATAAAACAGTTCAAGTAGACATTTAGTATTTTGGAAATTTCTGTAATTGAGACTAGTTTTCTTTTCCATTTGTTTACATTATTTTTTTATGAAATGGTATAGACTCCATTAGTGTCTTGTGTATAGTTGACTTATTTACAATTAAACCGAAACACCGTGTTTGCATTAAAATAATGTAATATTTCTTGAGTAGATGATATTTTCCAAATCTCCGTAGACTAGCTCCTTATACACTTATACACCTGTCACACTGTGGATTTCATCCGGTCAGTAGTCAGTTATTCGGTACTTATACAATTTATATCATAAATTCGTTAATTATCCTTTAATAAATAAAAAAAAATGAGAAACTTAAGTTCAAATTTCCGCAGACATTCTTGACGTTAGATGTTTGTGGCTATCATTTTAAACTTCCTCTAGTATAGTCAATACATCTCCTCTTGTTTATAAAATCTTCGCCTTTTGGATTGAGCATGAGGGTCAATGAAGTCTTTGTCCATTGTTTATAAGTTTAGTCGTACACATGTGTTTTACCCAAACTCTTGTTAACGCACTGAGTTTAGTTATGTAACCATAAGACAAAAATTGGAATAAAAAATATGAAACAGTGAATGCCTTCATTATATTCAAATCACAGAAAACTGGGGATTATAATAGAGTTACTTTACTTTAATCCCAACATTCTGTATGTGATTGTCCTAAAGGACGTACGGTGGCGTAAATTTGTTAATTTTTATAAGGCAATCGAATTCAATCTTTGCCTGTACGAGTCAGAAATGTGACATTTCCATTCGTTTAAAGTGTGTGAGCGTTTGAGTTTACCATTTGACTACGGAAGTTCCGTTTTGAATATTCCTCGGAGGTCGGTATTTGTTTTAATCTTTACATTTTTCAGGAAAAAAACAGTGTTAACTGTAGCGAAATAATGTTTCTTTCTCCCTTCCATTTTTTATTTTTTGATAGAAATTTTATCTTATACTGGAATAATTAGTACATTATATTGAAATATTTTGTATGGTCTGACAGAAATATAACAAAAGTCTAAAATTTATTTAATTTACACAAATAAACTTTAAAAATGGTTTCATATTTGAATCAGAAGCACCGTTATATGATTCATGATACATACGAGGATAATCAGATGTAACTTTTATCATCCCCGAACATTCCTTATACATTGATTGTGATACCAGACAACTGGGTTGGCACAATTTACCATAGGAGTCATATGCTCTAACATAGGCTTTTGTTTCTCCAGACACTGGCTTCTCAAAGGCAATACTACCAACTGATTCAGAAGTGAGTGTACGTTCGTCTACAGTAATGTATTCCATATGTCTACCACGATAAGAGAATCCATCAGTTTGAAATGTTATGTTGAATGTCCTTTGATTTTTAAGGTGATCTTGGCCTGGGGTATGAAGTCTGTCATGTGTGTTTGTAATTGCAATTGGGGCCACAGCCCAATTGTCTAAGTTAAATGGGATCCAATTTAATGAATTATTATTTCCATTCTCCTGTCTCAGATGCATATTTATATCAAAAGCAATTCTGACATTATTACTTGCAAAACTTTGATCAATTGATCTACGTTGACGACTCTTAGTTCTAGAATCTACAATACGTGCTTTGAATTTTCGTGTCATTTTAGGAGCCTTATTAGCTCTAGTTTGTTGTGCGTCTACTTTTGAAACAAAACCTGAGGTATCCGCTGCAACAGAGTTAACTCCAATTTGTGGACTTGAATTCTTAACACCTTGTGGTATGATTTTCTTTCCCCCTCCCCGATACCAGTTTTTAACACTTTTGAAACCATCTTCCTTCCTAAATTCATTCCTCGATCTAGAAACACATGCCTTTTTCTTTCTATCACAAAATAAGAATCCTCTTTTCGCTCTTCCACATTTGTTTTTACAAGTCGGAGCAGGTGCATATCTGTATATGTTACGTGTAAATGAGTTACTGTACCCGTCACTATTTTTTTTTGGTGGTTTCAAATTATCCATTATTCTACTTGGCGAATGGTACGTGTTAGTAGTTGGTGGATAATCAGTTTCTGAATTTATTCCAAACTTTTTTTGTCGTTGTCTGAATTGTTCCCAAAGATAATCTATATAGCAATGATGGAGAAAGAAAACGGGGTCCATTGGACTAGTATAGACGCCACCCATATGTCCATCCTCACCTCCAACCCACACGTGAACACCATCATGGTGGTACTCAAGATTGGCATCATCCTCTACATTTGTTGGTGTAAGAATTTCTCTGTGATATTTCTTTTTAAAAACTTGTTGTAATGTTTGCGGATTGATAAGAGAACTGAAGGCTCCTGGAATGTCGCGTCTCAAAATTGTTGGCGGATCTGTTGGGGTATTCCATAGTGCAAATGGACCTGAATACACAACGCCTTCTGGGTTCCCCAAAAATATTTCTGTAAATAAGATAGTATCCTCTGGTTTATCCATCAAGTAATCTAGAGTTGAATCCCAGTATGGAAGAGTCACTCGTCTTTTTTTCGTCCGGAGAGCATTTTCGAACCTGTATTTTCCAAATGTTATATTTAAACGATAAGTTCTTTAAAAAATAACAAAACAACTTTAATAGATATCATATATAATAGTTTAGTTTAAACATATTTTATTTGCTGAATTAAAGCAGAGTGGATCAGACACAAGAAAATAATACTAATTAAGTCTTTTCCATAATACAATATAAAATTACAATAATAGTATAATATAATTGACATGCATATAAAGCAAACAGTTTTTAGAATATAATACTAGCTTTCATAAGTAAAAAGAGGAGAAAGAGAAAAAAGGAGAAAAAAAGTTTGAAAAGTCATATAATTCTGTGACGATGAAGCGTGTATAATTGTTGATGACGATGATGTTCCGTGCCAGTAACAATAACGTTTTATCAAGGCATAAGAAATCTGTTTGACATATTATGAAATTTTGAACAAGTATAACAATGGCAGTGCTATATCAAATTTATAACAGTTCGAGATGTTATTATGAAATGTGTCTCCCTGATTAATAGCTCTGACTCCTTATTCGGGCTGGGCTTAATGTTTTGGTCACATTGGTTTTATCCGTTATGGCATTTGTGTTAGGTTTCTGGAAATCTTTGCTTCACTGAATAGACGGTAAGTAACGAAATTCGCATCTCCTACAGTAAAATTGGTACAGTTTATGTTATCGAACTTATGTTTATTTGTTAGAAATAAGATAAGGAGGAACCTTAGAAATAAGATAATGAGGAACCTTAGAAATAAGATAATGATGAACCTTAGAAATAAGATAAGGAGGAACCTTAGAAATAAGATAAGGAGGAACCTTAGAAATAAGATAAGGAGAAACCTTAGAAATAAGATAATGAGGAACCTTAGAAATAGGATAATGAGGAACCTTAGAAATAGGATAATGAGGAACCTTAGAAATAGGATAATGAGGAACCTTAGAAATAATATAATGAGGAATTAGAAATAGGATAATGAGGAACCTTAGAAATAGGATAATGAGGAACCTTAGAAATAGGATAATGAGGAACCTTAGAAATAGGATAATGAGGACCTATCACTACGTATCTCATACACACAAAATGCCAGTTTTTTGCCTCAATAAATATGAAGACATGTTGTACATCCACGAGATTGATTTCCTCGTTTTTTATGGCGGGGTTTGAATTGCTCATTCTGAGGTTTTGTGGTCTAGTGTTTTGCTATTGCATTGTCGACTGAGTAATCAAGTACTGTACACGTAAACGTAATGCCTCCCTGATATATTGAATTTGTTTTTAATTTAATTCTCAAAGATCGGACATCAATTGACCTCTTGTCGAAGTGTTGGGACATATTTTGCTATGTGATTATTTTGTGTTGATTCTTTACTGAAATTTACTAATTGAGACAATCAGTTACTTTAAGATTAAACACATAATATCCAGATGGTGTATAAACTGGCGTAATTAATTGCAATGCTTTTATGTAAACTCTGTGAGTCAACGGCTCAGTTTGCAAACAAATAACCTCTAGAAATAATGTGTTGATTCTTTTATTTTTTAACCCGAATATTTGGAACTTACGATCAGAATTTGATTTTCATTGGCTTTAATTATCGTAAAACTAAATGTTGTCATGTCGTGACATAAGAACAATATTGACTGGTCGGAATCCAAAAATAGTCCATTCATACAATACAATCGAAAACGAAACTATACCGATGCATGAATATCGCGCATGAATAGATCGTAGTATTCACATAAGTTACGAAAGAAAGGATTAGGTTCAGTAAGACCCCTTTTTGGCCTCAAAATATAGCAGTTTTAGAAAATTGTGAAAATGTAATCGTTTAGATATTCATTGCAAAGTAGAATGCCTCTGCTACATAAATATGGGCTGTTTTTTACAACACAATGCACATATATCGGGTACTAGCATCATTAAGTCATGCTAAATTACTGAAATCTTCACAATTGTAGCATTTTAGTTAAATTTTAGACGGTTTCCGTCTGAAATGAAAGTGGCCGCATTCGTGTTCATTCATAATATTGAAATGTAAGTTGTATTTGATGATAATACATAATATATATAAAGGTTGAGGATGAACAAGAATGCGGCCACTTTCATTTTTGACAAAAATCATCTGAAAAGTGACGATTTTTAGCATATTTGATAGATTTTTCATATTTAAGCTTGAATCGGGGCGTTTTAAATGACTTATTAAGTTAAAATCTTCCACATTAACGAATTGAATCAATTGAAATAGACACTTACGTGTTTAGAAAGTGTTTAAAATCTTTCGTTAGATGAACTTGAAAATTGAGGCCGAAATCGGCCTTTACCGGACCTACTCCTTTCGGCAACATCGTTTATCGAGGTGTGAACTAAGCGACAGCATTTAAACGGAACAATCTCATTACAGAATATTTGATATGCAAATCATATAAGAATTATTAGTATATGTTATAAGAAATAATGTACAACTTACAATAAGAGGTAATATCTATGCCAACTGACAAAGTTTGGGCCTCCATGTGCAGAATCGACAGCGTCTCCTTGGTGCATCAATGCAAGCACATCATATTGGTTTGGAGCGACCGACTAAAACATACATTATAGAAAAGTTAGCAAACTATAACGCGCGTAATTATTCCAATTTGTTAAATCTAAGTTTATAACAAAGAGTATATTACATTTAAATAGTTATGCTAAAATATACTTTTTCACCTTTTCGGTCTTTTGGATAATGTGTCTAAATTGAAAACAAAGTTCAAATCATGATAATAGCGTTGGAAAAAATGGGCGTATATTTATTCTTATATTAGATGGTACTGTACGAAGAGTGTGTTTTTTTTAGTGTCAAATTCAAATAAATACTAGTTGCTGAATTAAAAAAAAAAATACAATCAATAATAGGTTAAATTGAAATTATTGTTTTTTCCGAAATCTTGCAGATCATTAAACAAGAATTATTAACATAGTTCAAGCATCTATACCCAGTGTCATAAACTTACTTTATCTGCCTTCAGTGCTCTAACTGCGTCAAAGAAATCTTCCCTTTCGTCTGCACTTAATGTTCGTATTTCTTTCCGTACGCGCATTCTGTTTGTGTAATACTGGTTATTCCTCCTTCTTGACTGTCGTCTCAGCCGAATGTGTATATCTCTACCAAGAGAATCTAACCAGGCAAAGGCTTCCTTCCCTAGACGTAAAGTACTAGTATTTTTGTACATTTGTCCTAAAAAACTTTCTAAACAGCTTGTTTGAACCTCATATGGGGTTATGTTTTTGTCAACTTGTCCAGAGTAGCATTCCTCTAACATTGGTGGAACCGTGTCCTCCATAATTATTGCTGACGCCGGAATAAGAAACGTCAAAAGGAAATAAGACGCCATTGTCTGAAAAAATATAAAAAAAATCATTGGACGGCGATTGAATACATATTTGGATGTTTTCTAGTTATGAAATTAAAAAATAAATTGACATTTAATAGATCATAAAGATAACCTTAAAAATAAAGGATTCACTTTTGAATCTAATCAAGGATACCAATAAGATGTACTCCAGACATGCCTGTCATCAGTGGCGTTAAATCAAATCATTTAAAAAAACGAAAAGTCACAACAATGTGTCAAATCTCGCTTAGGCCATCCATGCGTCGCAAAGAAAAAAACCCTACTTCTTGTTTCTAATAATTTAAAAATATTTCATCAACATAATATGTTCAAACGTAATCGAATCCAAAATATTTAATTTCAAAATAATCGTCGAATGATAATTGAACATTCTAAGATTTTATAATTCAAACGTCGGTACATTATAATAAATATTTTTTTCAACGTCTATTGTATTGTCGGCGACGTTGAAAATCCTAATGAATACAATGTGGAAGTTGATGATTATGGATTTCAATGAAATATTGAGGTCTGCATTAATTTGCTTAAGTTAAACATACGTTTTTTTTTTAAATTAAACATTTTTGTCTTATAGAAAGAATTGCTTCCATTACAAGATGAAGTTGAATTATATAAAAAGTAAAAACACAAAAATACTGAACTCCGAGGAAAATTCAAAAAGGAAAGTCCAAAATCAAAAGGCAAAATCAAAAGTCCAAACACATCAAACGAATGGATAACAACTGTCATATTCAGATTAAGATTTATTTTTTCATTTCATGCTTTTGCTCATTCTAACATAGCACAGTATTACATTTGTCAAATTGTACACTTCAGTCCCCCTCGTTATCAAGAAATTGACATATATAACATCTCTAAATATTAACATCAGTATGGAGCATACCACGAAAGAAATATTTCAATCATCGGCATTATGCTGAACTACTGTATGCAATAGTTTAATAGAAATGTACGTAGACGCTAGTGTTACAGGAACCTCATTTACCCCCAACAAGTAGCTATCTTTTACAAATCGTGTATTAGCATACAAGAAATCACGAAATCCTAACGATTTTTTCTAATTAAAATGTAGATTCCAATTTAACTTGAGCTGAGTGCTCTTTTCAAAAACATCAATTTGAAAAATACGTAAAACATAATGCAATTCCGTTTCACTTTCATATTAAAAAAACGAGGAAATATCTATCTTATTTAATACTTCACCTCACTTCCAGGTTATGTGATCACGGAAGCGCTCACTGCAACCTTTTATATAGTAAGAGCTTTACGAAACGCAAGGTGGTCCATGTGCCTTTAATCGTCTAAAAAAGTACCCAATTTATTCCTAAAATATTCATACTATTGTGACATTTTAATGATATGTTTACCAGTGAGGAACATGTAATCTGGCAGGTACGAAATAGTATATATCCAGGACACTGACCTAACGTAACACAGTTTTTGTTTTAATATATGACAGAAATTAAGGAAAACACAAATTTCGCAAATAATATCCTGCTTTTGTTAATTAAAGGTTCAGGGGATCAACCACAAAAGTAAGACGGAATCAATCAAGGGTTACGTCAAGGTTGTCCTGAACATGGTAAAGTATAACACTACTATAAAAAACTTGTTCAAAACGTAAGGGTATTTTTTTATTTTAACCTTGACAAAAAATACACTCAGTATTATTGTTAACTTGAGTATGTTAA
Source organism: Mytilus edulis (assembly GCF_963676685.1). Taxonomy (NCBI): domain Eukaryota; kingdom Metazoa; phylum Mollusca; class Bivalvia; order Mytilida; family Mytilidae; genus Mytilus; species Mytilus edulis. The sequence continues at coordinate 13,629,889 of NC_092348.1, read as the reverse complement.
AAAAAAAAAAAAAAAAAATATTAATACGAAAGTTGCGAAACCAATACTGTCGGAGTTCAACTTGTTTTGTGAGTACTAATTTTGCTAATCCAAATTGGTTTCAATGTGGATTATTAACGAGTGTTTGATCATTTTATCTTTAATAGAGTTCTGTCAATCTATAACCATTATAACGTATCCAAACGTATCTATACGTTAATGTTTTTAAGTATCAGGAGATATACAAAATCAATATATGAGTATAAGTATCAAGATATATATCAAAAACAATATATGAGTCTTTAATGCGTATCAGAAATCTTAATTTCATATGATCTTATAATGATATTCTTTTTAAATTTAGAAAGGCTATAGAGACGGTTAGTGAAAAAGAAGGGTTCTGTTACTTGGTTACACAGGCGGGGTATTTGCTCAATGACATTACAAAATCATCCAATTAAATAAACAATAAAAAAGTATGTCTGTCATTGCTTGTGAACAGTTAGAAAAATACATTTGATTTACACACAGGGTCCGAGTCAGTGTATCCCTGTTACGTATACGTCAACGATCCATCTGATGAGTTAAGCCTTTTTCAACTGATTTTTATAGTTCGTTCTTATGTTGTACTGTTATACCACTGTCCCAGGTTAGGGGAGGGCTGGGATCCCGCTAGCATGTTTAACCCCGTCACATTAATTATGTATGTGCCTGTCCCAAGTCAGGAGCCTGTAATTCAGTGGTTGTCGTTTGTTTATGTGTTACATATTTGTTTTTCGTTCATTTTTTTACATAAATAAGGCGTTAGTTTTCTCGTTTGAATTGTTTTACATTGTCTTATCGGGACCTATTATAGCTGACTATGCGGTATGGGCTTTGCTCATTGTTGAAGGCCGTACGGTAACCTATAGTTGTTAATGTCTGTGTCATTTTGGTCTTTTGTGGATAGTTGTGTCATTGGCAATCATACCACATCTTCTTTTTTATATGATGCGATTGAAGATGATCAGTGATGTTCAGTTAAAGTCCATTTCGCGTCAAATAAAGGTTTATTGCCACAAATTCCAAAAGTATGTACCTCAAATTTATATAAAGGTAAATACAATGACAGTTCAGATGCTCATATTTCGTGTGTGTTTTAGTCTAGACGCTATATAATCAATCGTCGAGATGACCTTCGAGGACTGCCTAACTGATATAAACATGATATCAATTATTGTTTTTAAAGAAAAAGCGAGCTAATGAAATTGTGTTTATTTACGTATGTCTGATTTCATGCAATAGGTTACAGAAATATGTAAAGCATTGTTTTTATTTATATAAGACAATAACAATCAAAACCAAGGAGTAAACAAAGACTCACAAAACCAAAGGACATTTACATCAACAGTTGTAAACAAGTGAAACTGCGAGCTACTGCTCACTGATGATACCCCCGCCGCAAGTGGATAATATTAATAGTGTAAAAATATGCAAGTGTTCAGTAAACAGGAAGTTGTCGAGTGATGAATCTGAAAACGCATCACACGGTATAGCTGACTTATAAAAATCCTGAAACCAAATTTCAGAAATCCTTGTATTGTAGTTCCTGAGAAAAATGTGACGAAAATTTTTAACTTGGTTATCATGTGTAAAATCATACAAGTGTTCGGTAAACAGGAAGTTGTCGAGTGATGAATCTGAAAACGCATCACACAGTATAGCTGACTTATATAAATCCTGAAACCAAATTTCAGAAATCCTTGTATTGTAGTTCCTGAGAAAAATGTGACGAAAATTTTCAACTTGGTTATCATGTGTAAAATCATACAAGTGTTCGGTAAACAGGAAGATGTCGAGTGATGAATCTGAAAACGCATCACACGGTATAGCTGACTTATATAAATCCTGAAACCAAATTTCAGAAATCCTTGTATTGTAGTTCCTGAGAAAAATGTGACGAAAATTTTCAACTTGGCTATCATGTGTAAAATCAGACAAGTATTCGGTAAACAGGAAGTTGTCAAGTGATGAATCTGAAAACGCATCACACGGTATGGCTGACATATATAAATGTTGATACCAAATTACAGAAAGGGTGGATGTGTAGTTCCTGAGAAAAATGTGACGAAAGTTTCATGGGACGGACTGACTGACAGACGGACTGATGGACGGACAGACAGAGGTAAAACAGTATCCCCCCCTTTTTTAAAGCGGGTGATGAATCTGAAAACGCATCACACGGTATAGCTGACTTATATAAATCCTGAAACCAAATTTCAGAAATCCTTGTATTGTAGTTCCTGAGAAAAATGTGACGAAAATTTTCAACTTGGTTATCATGTGTAAAATCATACAAGTGTTCGGTAAACAGGAAGTTGTCGAGTGATGAATCTGAAAACGCATCACACAGTATAGCTGACTTATATAAATCCTGAAACCAAATTTCAGAAATCCTTGTATTGTAGTTCCTGAGAAAAATGTGACGAAAATTTTCAACTTGGTTATCATGTGTAAAATCATACAAGTGTTCGGTAAACAGGAAGATGTCGAGTGATGAATCTGAAAACGCATCACACGGTATAGCTGACTTATATAAATCCTGAAACCAAATTTCAGAAATCCTTGTATTGTAGTTCCTGAGAAAAATGTGACGAAAATTTTCAACTTGGCTATCATGTGTAAAATCAGACAAGTATTCGGTAAACAGGAAGTTGTCAAGTGATGAATCTGAAAACGCATCACACGGTATGGCTGACATATATAAATGTTGATACCAAATTACAGAAAGGGTGGATGTGTAGTTCCTGAGAAAAATGTGACGAAAGTTTCATGGGACGGACTGACTGACAGAGGTAAAACAGTATACCCCCCCTTTTTTAAAGCGGGTGATGAATCTGAAAACGCATCACACGGTATAGCTGACTTATATAAATCCTGAAACCAAATTTCAGAAATCCTTGTATTGTAGTTCCTGAGAAAAATGTGACGAAAATTTTCAACTTGGCTATCATGTGTAAAATCAGACAAGTGTTCGGTAAACAGGAAGTTGTCAAGTGATGAATCTGAAAACGCATCACACGGTATGGCTGACATATATAAATGTTGATACCAAATTACAGAAAGGGTGGATGTGTAGTTCCTGAGAAAAATGTGACGAAAGTTTCATGGGACGGACTGACTGACGGACGGACTGATGGACGGACAGACAGAGGTAAAACAGTATACCCCCCCTTTTTTAAAGCGGGGGTATAATAATAATTAAGAAACAACACGAACTTCATTATAAGATGTACATTTTTGGATCAAATCAGTCAACAAAAATATTGATGTTCAAAATATTTGACGAAACACTTGAAAAAGTATTCCGGTTGACTGTTTACTTAAGTGAGTTGTCTCCAAACCGATTGCAAAAGATCTCATTTTTTGAACATTAACATGCATCACATTGTAACCCAATTAATCATAATTCAATACACCTAGGACGTAAACTCTAATAGATGTCATTAGATTGGTTTAAAACCAAATGTAATAAATCTTTATCGTAATGTTCCAAACCTCTCTTACAATTTCAGAGAAGTGACAAAAAGAAGCAAAGGTCATATTTCAAGAATCGACGACCTGAATCCCCCCAAAAAAATCCCGCTGTCTCTAATATGTTCTACATTCAAATATATCAGGGGAGACAACTGGTATATATAAAAGATATAAGCTAACTTAGATTTAATGTATTTACTAAGTTAAGTCATGCTGTAACTAACATTATCTTACCTCCTATACATTTCTAGGAATATGATTGTTTAAAAGCAACCCCCGTGGAGACCGTGTTTATTCCATATTAGGTTAGTATGCTGTGCTTGTTTCAGTACACGGTTAATAGTGGTCGTATGTCCCTTTATACAAGCAACACGGTGTTGAGGAAAAATCTTAAAGGTTTCGACAGATGATGAAATTGATAATGAACGATTGATATAAAATCATAAAATACATTTAAAGTTAACACAATGTTATTGTTGGCATTTGTTTTTGCATAGACCAATGGAAGTAGGTTATTGATACTAACAGTATTGAAGACTTGATCACTTTTATGGTACACTAGTCTAAATACCACATGTTAAGATAGTCGGTAAGATAAATTCGTCACATAGTGTGCTAGTGACTTAATACGCTATATATCGGGTCAGTAAATTCCATATGGGGATTCGAAGTTTGCTCTCATCCCATATGGAATTTACTGACCCTATATATATCATATTAGGTCACTGATACACTATGTAACTAATCATATTACTACTTGCTTTCTTACAAATAAGGTTTCCTGTTAAAGTCATGTATGTGCAAATGTACGGAAAATCTATCTTCCAAAGATATGATTTTCCAAATTTAGAATGGGGAAATCAATTCTCTGTGTGGTAAACTCATGGCAACAAGCTCTGCATTTATTTGATACAAAGCATTGCGAAAACAGTAAATATGTTACAAATGCACTCAATTTTGGTCCAAAGTAGAATTTCATTTTTTTGTTATAAACCTTTTCTGAAGTTGGAGCTTAAATTTATATGTATGAAAACATTGCCGTAACTAACGATCTATTTAAGCAAGTACGGATGTAAAAATGCAGACCGGGAAACTGAAAAAAAGTCTTATAAAACATGCCGAAAAAATCATCGGGTTTAAGTGTGAAACCAAACTGCGTATTGCTACGCAAGCTATAGTTACACACAATAATGTGGTTATTCTAAATCCTGAACCCCGTTTGTTAATGAATTGTATCCACAGTTTTGTCCTTCAAAGAAGAAATAACAGATCTTAAGTAGACTAATATGTTTGTTTCAAGCAAAATCTAACCGTCTAAACTCGAATCAATATATAGTGAAACAAAAGTAAAGCCACGTGTCTGTTTGAAAATTGAGAGTAATCTATTGATGTCCTTCTGGTTTTATTCTTATTGGGTTACACTCTCATGATCTTGTACCCCAAATATCCTTTTGCTCATTGTAAATGCTTAGTACTTTTTCGGAGAAAACACGAATTAAGACCCTCAGCCCTTGACATTTGTATAAATCAAATAATAAACTTTTTAAGTCATTGCCTGACACAACACATCTTAGCGGTCAATGACAAGGAAACAGAAAAAAAAACATGTTGGCAATTTGATATATTTTTCCATAATTTCATAGCGACTACATGTTATAAAATAGCTATTACGTTTTTGTTGATCTGTAAAAGAAACAACAATTGCATTAAAAGTCATAATAAATACTACCGTTAAGATTAATTAGTTTTCTGTTTTACGCTTGACAATGCTCCGTCTGACTTAGTTTAAATAACCCCGAACATTAAGTTAAGATAACCACAAATAGATAACTACAATGTAGTTGAATCAGTATACAATTATGGCCCGCTAAGGTGAATATTCAAAATGGTCAACCCGAGGAAGGGTTATTCGACGAGGGGTTTAGCCCGAGGGAAATAACCCTCACTCGGGTTGACCGTTTTGGATATTCACCGAATCAATGGGCCATAATTGTTTTATTATACCGAACAAACATTTTTCTAATAAAAGTAAAATGTTGTAACAGATTGTCAAAACACTTACGTTTGAAAACAATTCTGTGTCTATTGGCATGTGAATGTACAACAAAGGTCGACTCTTTCTGTAAAATTTAGATGGCCCCGAAAAAATGCTGTTTACACTAGATATCATCGACACTTGATGAGTTTCCTAGTATTGTATGGTGTTATTACGTCGTTATTTGATCGACTTTTAACTTGGTCGTTGCCATTTTATTTTTGTTTCTCTGACATCATACGTTAAAGGGAATCAAATCTTGATCATTTTGTATTCACCGGTGAAGAATAGGGTTGTTCGAGAGATGCTTCAATTAATCGGGGTTATTCACCGGGGAATAATAGGGTTGGTTGTACGATAGAGACTTCGGGTTTTGTGTATTTCCCTGTCTTGAATGTTTTTGCATTTATTTGTAATGTAGTTCTGTCATGTAATGTTGTCATTTAAGTGTTACATTAAACATTGCCATTAAAGCGAGAGATTTGGCTAGCAACAAAACCAATTTCAACTCACCATTTTTAAACAGATATATCATGTTAAGGAGGGGTATTTGCGAAAAATACCAGTGACAGAATGTTTAATTTCGTGAGCCGTAAGGCGAGGGAAATTCATTCTCAATACTGGTATTTTTCGCAAATACCCCCCAAGAACATGCTATATATGTTTAATTTACACCGAAGGTTAATGTTCAGAAACGCATTGATGATCGTGACGTTACAACCGTCCAGTCGGATAGAGTAATTTTATTTCGGGCAAATACCACCGCAGAGCGGGTAAAAAAAGGCATATCCTTTTTGAAAATACCCCGGCGGCGTTAAAAATGAGCGATATTCATTTGATAACAGTAAATTGGTGAAAAATACACTGGCTACCAACCAATCATAACCCAGTAAGGTGTAATTATTCTTAAAATGTCCTGTATAAAGTCAGGAAAATGGCAGTTGTTATCTTATAGTTCGATTCTGTGTATGTTGCATTGTCGATTTGGTTTTTTGTTGTCCTTCTGTGTTTCTGTTGTTTCGTTGTTTTCTTCTTATAGTTGATTTGTTTACCTTCGTTTTAGATTGTAACCCGGATTTGTTTTCTCTTAATCTCGATGACTTTCGAACAGCGATATACTACTGTTGCCTTTATTTATTCATTGATCCTGTCAATTTTTGGAAAAAAAATCGAAATTAAACTCTGACACGTGATTCCGTATCACGTGAACAAGTATTTTCTATATAATGAAAGGTATAATAATGAATGTTAATAAATGAAGTACTTGTGGGGTTAATATGTCATTTTTAAGATATTCATCTTACATAGGGTCAACAAAGTCGAAATGGTGATCACCATTCTGACAATTCCGTTCGAGAAGTTTGTGTTTCCTCATTCGGTTCTGTCCCATCCGTTTTAGTGTGTTTTGCAAATATATGGTTTAACTAGAATACAATAATATGGTTCTATGTAGTGGATTCTGCTGCATTTCAGTTTAAATGTAACGTTTGGCATAAATCTGTCTACTACGACGACTTCGTTTGTGACGGACACTGCAGTTGTAAATCTGATTTGCGAATGTCGTTGCAGAAAGCTGTATGATTGACATGACATTGTCACCTCAGGTCGGCCGGTCATTGTTGCTTGATATAATTTCTATTTCTCAGTCATTCCAACAGGGAACGCAACATTGTGGAACTGATTTGGTAGGGATTCAAAGAAATATTTCTCGGCGGAAAGAAAAAGAAACAATGCAACTTTCGATTCAACACCTAGCATCAAGACATTCGCCCCGTTGGTAATAATCCTGTATGTCCAATGACATCAGTAATAAGTGAGGTTTTGTTTGGGGAGATAAATAATGATTTGGTGTAAAAAATCAACAAAAATATGATTTTCTTTTTCAAAGTTCCTCATTTTATTGAGTAGACTGTAATTCTATAGGGGTTATCATCAGGTCAGTGTCCAAGGCTTTGGAAATGAAATGATAATTAACATGATTTTCTTATATTTCATGCTGATCAAATCAGAAATTCTTCAGAAACTAAAGTTCAAACTCATTCAGTCAAAGTTGCCATTAGATAAAGATAACCATGCTTTACGACAGGTTTTGGTCATCAAGCGTCTTTTATTTCTACATATTTATTATTCCCTGGCCTTCAAGTGTTCAGTTCTCTATTTTTACTCATAGCATGTAATTTTATTTCGATTATGAAATGAATGAAACTACCGCAGAATTTATATTCATATGATTTACTGTATGCGATAACACGAGTTCTAGTTAATCAATCCCTTTTATTGTCTATTATATATTTAAGTAAATTTTGTCATTTTCATGAAAACCTATATGTGCCAGTGGAAGAACATACCTTTTATTTTTTTTTATTTTTACAACATTTTCATTGTATTCTGTATGAAGGCAGACATTTGAGCATAGGCTCCGTGTTGAAAACCTTGACCTATAATGGTTCACTTTTATAAAGTGTGACTTGGATGGAGAGGTGTCTCATTGGCACTCACACCACATCTATTTGATTTCAACATTATCTTATACAACTATAATGTCTATTTGGAGCTTTAATTATGCTTAGTATCTTAATTGTTTTCTTTGTCACTATATTTTTTATTTCAGATATTATAATCTTTAACTGAATGGTGGTGTTTGGTACCATATATTGAATTGCTGTTCAGTATTATCTGCAAGTATTACCTTCTGACCACAGTGTGAGGGTCTCTTTATCATACTACAATATAATTTAGTACCATAATAAAACTATTCTAAACCTTAAATATGACTTTGTGGTTCAATCAGACAGGTTCTCTCCCTTTCAGCACACACATATCTAATTATAAAAAAGTAATCCTTGTTGCCATAGGAATCCAGATATAGGACAGAGTGCCAGTCTATGATTTCTTGTAATACCACTGGATTATTGTGATACCGAAAGAATATTTGTGTGTTTAACTTTCAGTAAGTGTATAAAAAAAAATTGTCAAATCATTTTACCTGAACCTTTAAACGGCGAATCAATTATGAAATGCTATCATTATATACAGATGACGTACTAGTATTTGCGTTTTAGTACAGACACAATTCTAATGGAGATGCGATAAACGTAACAATATGAATAATAAACATATAACATGGTACGGAAGCGTATTAGGGACATAGAAAAAATAATATTAGCAATGAACTTTTTTTTCAAAGTCGAAATTTTGAAATTTCAAATCTTAAAATTTCGACTTTAACTCGAAATTTTAACTTTTCTTATCTTGAAATTTCGACTTTTTCTCAACTCGAAATTTCGGCTCTTTCTAAACTCGAAATTTCGACTTTTTTTAAACTCAAAATTTCGACTTTGTTTAAACTCAAGCATATTTAAGTAAACTAAACCATTTTAAAGAGGTTATTCTAAATAGAAAATTATGTTCTTGCCTAAGGAGAAATAAAATATGTTTCACGTTCAAATATATAATTCAAGTCTGGACTTCAGATATGTGTATCAAGACAACCCCGTTATTTAGACACACCTATATTACGACATACTTTTATTCATCAGTCTAATATATAAAGACAAGGGTTAATAGTTGTGTCATAAGAATGTCAACTTGTAGAGTTTAATCATTGTTCGAGGAAAAAGAACCATTATTTCAAAATTCCAAAACTAGAAAACCGAGCAGCTCATTTGTCATCCTGAATATGCATGGCATTTTGGCTACTTGATTAACCATTGTTTAAACAAGGCAAAGTCAGTGACTTGCTATTGGGAAACCAAACAGGCCTTTGAAACTGCGATGCTAAATGTTCTCAGATCTGACAATTCTATGACAGTGTCGTGGGAACTAAAACATGGAATATGGGAAAACATTGTTTTTCTGTCATTATGCATGTTCTTTCAGAATTCAATATTAAATGCTAATCCATATCTTAAATTAAGAACAAAACCAATTTCAAAATATAAATTGCCAAAATGTGTGGATGACGCTTTTATAATTTGCGTCTACTCCAGCTAATATTGTAATAACTGTGTTTTAATACTAACATCAAAGTACTTGGAAAAAGTAAAAATTTCGAGATTTCAACAGCCGAAATTTTGAGATCAAAGTCGAAATTTTGAGTTTAAAATAAGTTGGCATTTCGAGTTTCAAAAAAGTCAAAATTTCGACTTTTCAATAAGTCGAGATTTTAGAAAGTCACAATTTCAAGTTTAAGTCAAAATGTCGGGATTTGAAAAGTCAAAATTTCAAGTTAGTCAAAATTTCGACATTGAAAAAAAAGTTCACTGTCAATTTTATTTTTTCTATGTCCCTAATACGCTTCCGTAACATGGTGTAGTATTTAAAAAATATAATGTTTAGGCGTAGAAGGAATTTGTTTGACAAAAGGTTATAAGAACCTCGAATTTGAATTAAAGTTCACACAAATAGTGAACCCTGCGCAAATTCAAAACAGAAAGTCCCTAATCAAATGGCAAAATCAAATACATCGAACGAATGGACAACAACTGTCATATTCCTGACTTGGAACAGACATTTTCTAATGTAAACCATGATGGATTAAACGTGATTTGATGGCTAGAAAAACATATCACTTTGTATTAAAGTTGTGTAAAATTCTACTATATTGACAACGATGCGTGAACAAAAGAAACCGACATGAAAGGTACAGATGTCAAATATAGGAGAATAACAGTCAGCGTTGTGTTATTGTCTTAACCGCTATGATAACAAACAGATATATAAACAACATTTATAATGACACAATAACACGGGATGTATAAGTTCAGAGCCACGTTACTTGCCAGAAAGAAACACTAAAAGGCATACAGACAAAGCACACAAAACAAAACGAAAAACAAGAAAACAAAAGTTGTCATAGTACAATAACACAATGAGGGAATGTATTAGTACAGAGCCACGTCAAATGGAAATCTCGTAAACAACAGACAAATCAGTAACAATAATATTCATAAAGACAAATTAAAGTATACTATAATACGATTTTAAGAGATAAACAACGTCAGTACTAAAATATGGACGAAGGATACCAAAGGGACAGTCAACCTCATAAATCTAAAACAAACTGACAACACCATGGCTAAAAATGAAAATGACAAACAAACAACAGCACACATGACACAACATAGAAAACTAAAGAATAAACAACACGAACCCCACCAAAAAATAGAGGTGATCTCAGGTGCTCCGGAAGGGTAAGCAGATCCTGCTCCTCGTGTGGCTTTCGTCGTGTTGCTTATGTGATTACAAATCCGGTAAATAATCTAATTCGGTAGGTCACACTCATAAAAGGGAAGGGGATTGTATACGTAGTTACGACGTAAGAAACATATCCGATATCATTTGAGAAACGGTTATTGAATTTCCATAGCGGTCAACCAACTCGTGATGGCGTCCGTAAAATTTACGAAGGGATGATTTCAACTTCACCATTTGGAACTCTTGGTTTAATAGCTTCCTTGTGAGCAGCAACCCTCTATCAAGAAAATCATGATAGGAAATGCAAGCACGGGAATATCGTATCAATTGGAAGAATCTACTAAGAATCTACGCTTCGAGACCATCGTGTATTATTTGTTAATGGATATAAGTTGTCTTGTATGCCAGGATATATCATTCTAGATAGAGTTCTTTGTAAAATTGTACTCTCAAAGTCTGTTTCGTGGCGTCCTAACTACCTCAATTTACAATCGTATTGATCACTTTTCAAAATTAGCCTTAAATTAATTTCAAGGAAAGGTTTTAAATTGCTGAGCTGTTCAAACTTTTAAATATTTAAAGCGATATTTGAAAACTGTAAAATTAATAAAATATTCGTTATTAATCAAGTACATTATAAGGTCTGAAAATAAATTGAAAATTATTTATTCATTTCATGTACTTATATAACCTCCATCACGAAATAGTTCAAGGTTTGAACAAAAATACCTAAGACTGAAAGAAATTTAACAGCATAATTATAATGAAATTTTTATTTTTCGTTTACTTATTTCAAATTAAACAGTTTGCATAAGCTGATTGCAGTTAAAACTATAAAATGTCGATATATTATTAATCTGATTTATATCCAATGTGGGTTGGTTGGCCTTGATTATGAAAATTGAATAAACTTAAGCAATATTTGTATTTATAGATTTTGACGCCATGAAACCTATAATTCATGAACTTTAACAAAAAATAAACATTGGTATACGCAAACCAATTAAAACCAATCGAACACCGAAATTCGAGCATGCATTGTATCTAAAGGTTTATTGTAGAATTCAATTACAAAATAAAAAAAAACCTAAATTTTGATGCTAACTGAAATAAAAATTGATATACTTAATAGATAATTTGTCCGAAAAAAAGTATTGGGAATTCTTCTGTTAAAGAAAAGTACTCTTATTTTTTTTTTAAATTCATAATCAAATTATTAACATGTTGCGAGATGTCTAGTTTGGAAAAGACATCTTCATACGCCAATACTCGATATATATATGACATATTATAGCTGAAACAGTGTCACCTGAAAATATCAGCTTTAATTTCACTACACTGTTTTGCCGAAGTTTTGTTTCAATTTAACTTGCAGAATCTGAAAATATAAGCATTGAGGGCTGTGGTACTGAAAATGTATACGAGAAGAAAGCCAGTGACTAATGACAATAACAAGCAAAACCAAGGAGTAAACCAAAGACTCAAAAAACCAAAGGACATTTTACATCAACACTTATAAATAATAAATAAGAAACAACTCCAACTCCACTAAAAACCGGGAGTGAAATCAGGTGCTCCGGAAGGGTAAGCATTTCCGGCACCGTATACGGCATCCGTCGTGTTATTTCTTTGTCAATTTGATAATGATGAAAGGTTATTATGACTGATGAAGAATATCAGATATGATTTCCGACACACTTTTGTCATAATTGTCAGTCAGCTCATGATGGCGACAATACTTTAAAATCAAGAAGCGCTTTTGCGTTTCAAGCAAAATATGACGATTACTTGCTTAATTTCGTTTTTAAAATTTTCAGAAGAACATATCTGGTGGAAAGTTGTCTCACTGGCAACAATGCAACCTCTTGTTATTTTAATATTCAACTCCATAATCAGCTATGATGTATAACTTACTTCACGAGGAATGATACTCACTTTTGTCTAACTAGACATTTTCTTTTGAAGTTTTGTATTAAAAGCTTAACATACAGATTCAAATGTTGTTTACATGACGCTGTAAATTTTAGAATTTAATGCTAAGATTTTGAATATTTATACGAAATGTCATCACGCTGTGTTTGAATTTAAGTAAGAGAGAACACGACTCAGAAAATCATGATTATTACAAGCCTGTGCCCGCTCAACCGTAATGTAGCAATGCGACGATAGGAGATCCCGATGATTTTTTTAGTTATGACAAATGTGCAATTAAATTAATTTTTAAATAGCTAAAAAATAATTTAGCGTCAACATGCCTTTATATGATATTATGAAAATCAAGATAGATTTTTATGTCTAATGGTGTTTTTTTTTTGGTGTTTGAAAGTCCGTACTTTGTACACATGCAAAACATACAAACTTATTATTTCATTTCATATTTTATTTACTATTACGTTTTACAAAAAGGATCAGACACATTTATCACACTTATTTAGGTTTCACATAAATATGATAATTTATGATGTTTAAATATAAAAACATACAAAACAACATTAAAAATGATAAATTTGTAGAATAGTTGAGAAAAAAATAATTTCCCAACTAGATAACAATTCTACGTCCTAATGCTTATATATACCAATGAACTTTTGAAATCACGAGGAAGAAGAGATATCACTTAATTTTACTAATAACTATAACTTATCACTGTCGTCTTGACTTTGTCTACCTGACTATCATCATCTCAACTTTTATACTATTTTATGAATAGATAAGATCTTCACATTCGCTAAAGTAACGAGATATTATTGAATATATTGTTTGATAAAAAAATATCACTTGGTGTAAATTAACCAATTATCAGAATTGACTAACAGACGCCATTGATGCCTTGATTTGAATTTCACTACAACAAATAACAAACACTGATTTTGTTTGGATATTGAATTGTCATGGCAACATTTAATCAAAATTCATTCATAAAACAACAACAACTGTTACAACAACAGTACACAACCAAAATATTTGTCAATCAATAAAATGTTGATGACGATTGAACTAACCATTGTATCACAGCTGGGCGATCCAAAGCTGGTGTACTGAAGGGCGGTCCATTCAGCAATATTTCAGAATTAGCAGCTGGGTTATCCATAGTCTGCATAAAATGAAGTAAATTTCGCCAAAATTATAATTCGGACTTTAGTACAGAATGATAATCCGCCACAAAATTTACCCATGACAATTCAGTTATCTCCAATTCTATAATCAACTTAACAACATTTAAACAGTCAAAATAATAAAAGATATTGCGAATTCAACATTTATATAACAATCAAATTTCACAAAATAAATGTAATTCCATCCATTGTCAATATGAACTATGTTTATTTTAAATTAAAGGTGATCGTGAGGAAATACAACACAATTGTGGATACTTTATGAACGTTTCAAGTGCTGATTGAATTTGATTCAAGAAAATATCATTTCCAATAAATGATAGATGTACTCCATCGTCCGAATATAGCGCTGGATGACGGTCGTCAAAATCTGGATATTTGATAACGTATCCTCCATGTTTGAGTATATAAGATCTCGCTCCCCTATTTATTCTCTTTCTTGTAACTTCCATGGCATGGTCATCGCTTGAGTAACGCCATGAACGCCTGGGAAGAATGCTTGACCATATATAAGAGAGCAATTTTGGAGCATTTGAGACAGAATTGCTATTGTGAATTTAATGTGATATAGCAGAGCAACACATGGTACATTTCTTATGTCATTTCCACCACAATGCAATATCAACGCATGTGGAATTTTGCTGCATAAATTAATTATGCTGTTAACGGTGACAACAACATCGTCCCATTTCATACTAGATTTACCTGCCCATCGCAAAAAACAATTATTATTTTTTAAAAGACCTAAATTACTACCTGAAGGTCTGTTCTCTGAGTGATCACGAGCACTGCATATTATTGAAGAACCAATAATCCATATTTCATTACTAAGACAAGCTGAAATTATAAGTTATTTGGTTAGCTCAATTCTTATATAATGTTTAAAGGATGCAGATTTCCAACGACCTAAAGTCATAATGTCTTCATCAGTATGGCCATTTATAGCAAAATGTGTAGCTGCACCTATTCGAAATGAATGTGTTGTACTCATTTGGATTACAATCAATAAATTTCATGGTTTTGCATAGTACACTAGAAAATTGATATCGTGTTACACCGGTTTTGTTAAAATGACAAAAAAGTGGTCCATTGTTTTTGTGTCTGATTGAAATAAAGTTTAATAACAATCTCACCGGGCAAATATCTACTTGATTAAACCTTTCAACTGTTAATGTTGTAGATAAACCTTTTTGGTCTGTTTTCGAAAAGGGAATTGTGATATATGCAGATTGTGAATGATGTGAAACATTGACATCGTCATTGTTAATGACATGTTGCGTATTTCTATTAATTGTAATGTCACCAATTCTCATGGATCTAAATAACGTACATTCATATACTGAAGAACAGACAAATTGCAACGAGTTTATTAATCGAGCTAATATTTCTAAAGTTATAGGTTTGCCACTATCTACTACACCATATAATTTGTCCATTCCTTTCAACATTTTTTGTATAATGAACGATGAAGTCAAATCTGTGAGCTCATTTATTCGTAAATAATAGCTTAAACCTGATAAGTACACCTGAACCGTTGCAGGAGCATACCCTAATTTTGATAAATAAGCAACATAATTACTAAATGCGAAATACTGGGCGGCCATGTATTTCCTAAACCTTCTTCTAATCTAAATGAAACAAATGAAGTCAGTCCATTGTTATACGATTTCCATGTGTTCTGAGAATTCGATGCGTCCAATAGCTTTGCTATTTCTGGCCTAAAATGATCCAAAATTCCTCCGGAATTGTAGCTGGATGTGTATCTGCTGTCAGAGCCAGACTTTTGAATTTCTGAAATATTTTACGAGAAATACAATCTGCAATTATATTTGTATAACCAGGAATGAACTGTGCTTTTATGTGAAAATTGCCTAATAACGACCAATATACTATGTGTCTAACAAGGTTCATAATTCGTATAGATTTTGAAGTCTTCTTATTTAAAATTCCAACCACGGCATTATTATCCGAATTAAATAAAATTTTCTTTTTTTGAAATAGATTACCCCATAAATAAACAGATAGTGCAATAGGTATCATTTCTAAATATGATTTATCCCTGAGAACTTCAGTACCAGACCATTCTACAGGCCATTTAAGAAAAGCCCATTTACCTTGGAAAAAGCAGCCACACCATTTTGTTGAACCACCAGCGCTGTCAGTAAATAGTTGTAAAACTGAATTTGAAGTCCAATTAATGTCAAGCATGTAACTAATGCCGTTAAATTTGTCTAAAAACAATTCCCATACCAATAAGTCTTGATACATGCCTTCTGTGATTCTGACATAATGATGCGGTTTCTTTGCGTGACTACTTGTCAAACAAATTCGTCTGCTAAATGCTATGCCGGCAGGTAGATCGACCACAAAAAGCTAATGACCCACACAAAGATTGTAGGTCCCTTAAAGTGATCTTTTTCCTACCCAATACCCATTTAATTTTCGACTTTAACTCCAATACTTTGTCCTCCGGAATTTGTTTTAGCATTTTTTCTGTGTCTATACGTAAACCTAAATAACTAAGTTTTGTTGTTAGGCCTTCTGTTTTTTTCATGAGCAATTGGGACTCCAAGACGACAACATACTCTATCAAAACTATTCATCAGATTTTTACAATCCTCAGTATTGCTTTTACCGGCAAATAAAAAATCATCCAAATAATGATCAAGATTTTCTGAATTGGACTCATTCATGACAGCCCATTGAATAAAAGTTGAAATTTTTTCGAATAAGCAATTTGATTCTGAGTACCCCATAGGCAATGATTTATCTATGAAATAATATTCATTAAGTTTAAACCCTAATAGATCAAAGTCCCCTGGATAAATGTTTAGCAATCTGAAGGCGGATTTAATGTCCTTATTTCCAATTTCCACATTTGAACCCAATCTTTTAATCAAATCCATAGCATTGTCGAAAGACGAATACTTTACTGTAGTAAACTTTTCATCAATAAAGTCATTTACACTCAAATTTGGCGGAAAAGATAAGTGCGTAATCAATCTAAATCCACCAGTTTTCTTAGGAATTACACCGATAGACGAACACCTTAGATTAGTTATAGGTCTAGTCAAAAAAGGACCAGCTATGCGACCATTTTTTACTTCACTCATGACTTTTTCCCATGCCACCCAAGGATTTTGGATGATTGAATGTAAATTTTTTGATTCAATCCTACATCGTGGTCCAAAATAATTTAACCTAAAACCTTCAGAAAATCCTTTATATAATATCATTGCATCATGTTGATTTGGGTAATTGAAAAGGAGTTTATTTAATTCTGTGACATTGCTCGGAGTAAAGCCAAGACACCATATGTCCAGCGGATTAATTAAAGATTCTGAAAAATATATAATTTAATTGTTAAATGTGTGTGCGGCCATTCGAAGGGCAGGGAATCTGCTTCCTCGAGGTCTAAATCCTTGATTCGAATTCGCTGCTCTTTGAAAATGTGTTTGAGTTCTTGGTGCAAAATTTCTAGCAACTCTTACTGTATTTTGATATGTGCCTCGGGCTGCATTTTGAGCACGAGCATATGCCTGGTTGCTGTTTGCTTGTTGTGGACAGCCAGCGAAAGGGTGGGCCATTCCGCATTTCATACATAAATGGATGTAAAACAATTTTGTCGATGACAAGCTCCCTTAAAATTGTATTCATAGCATGGTCGATTACCTACACTTGTCAGTTGAATTGTATTACCCTCCGGTTCCCCATTAGCTATGACGGTGTACCATAAAATGCCATCAATGGAAGACCAAGATCTTGTAAGATTGTTTGCCATTCTTAATCTAAATTGCTGGTCATAACAATAAATCTTCTCAAAAGACACTTGTGTACATCTAATGATTGACATATAAGTGGTCAATTCATTAGCTAAATTTGGAAAACGTTGAATAAATATTTTCATATAGTTTATAAATGCATTAGTCCATGACTCAATGTTTTGAATATATTTAACTTTGCTGTTTTTGTTTGATGTGATTACAAGTGAACCGGCTGCATTATCATAACTTATAACATTTTGAGGTCTGTCAATTTGACTAATAAAGTTTTGATAAAGAAGTAATGACAAATCTATGTATTCTCTATTCGATATTTTTCTTTTAAATTTTGAGATACGTAAACATCACATTCTGACTGATTAGGTATAAGCATATGATCATTATTTATCTCACCATTTTGATTAGGCATTGGAACAGGAGCTGGAATTTCAACTTGCGCAAATGGCGCTTGTACGTTCAGCGCTGGTGTTACGGGACCTTGCAAGGCAGGTTGTCTTTCAAAAGGCAAAGGAGTCTGGATTGGTAGAGAAAGAGGTGCTTGTACTTCACCAACAACTGCCCCCACATCTTGAATTCCTGGTGCAGCAACTGCACGGTTCCTCCTTCCGCGTCGTCTCTCTGGTGGTTGAGCTTCAACAACGGACACTCGTGCGCGCCCATTCCCATTTCTCCGTCGACCAATTCTAGGCATTTGTATAAACGAAATAGGTTAAAAATTGAAGTACTGACTAACATTTCATAATTAGTATCATCTGTCTCTTAATTTAATTTATTTTTATAACAGTATCAATGCATCGTAAATATAGCTCAACATGCAGACTTCTAATACGTTCAGGTATTTCACATCCAATTTTTTATGGTAATATTCTTTATAAAGCACAAAAGTGTCAGTATTCACCTCAGAAACTTACAAAACCTTTGAATAGACTTATTCAGAAGGGATATAATTACGATACTGTTGTCAAGTCATTAAAGATTGCATATTTTGGCGTTAATATTGAGTCACTGATAAGGTCTTTGCATCGGAACTAAACACATTTATTCTAAAAACAGTTGTTGGCATGACACGGGTTATGTTCTTCTCATATATGTTATGATGGTATGATACTAAACCCCTAACGGGAAGAATTGTGCCTGATGTTCATATGATGAAATCATAATCTTTCAGTCAGTTTAATTGAAGTCTGGAGCTGGCATGTCAGTTAACTGCTAGTAGTCTGTTGTTATTTATGTATTATTGTCATTTTGTTTATTTTCTTTGGTTACATCTTCTGACATCAGACTCGGATTTCTCTTGAACTAAATTTTAATGTGCGTATTGATATGCGTTTACTTTACTACATTGGTTAGAGGTATAGGGGGAGGGTTGAGAGATGGAGACCGATCCTTATAAATTTGGGTTATGGCTCTTAAGATTCGTTCATTTGGGGGGGGGGGGGGGGGTTAAACTTTAGATTTTGGTGTCATCGTGAGGCTTGTGAGGGCAAAATGGCGTCTCATGTTTTTAATACTGGTATGTATAATGAATTTTTTTTAAAATGCTATTGATGCTAAGGTGATTTGGATTTGTCGGACGTCAAAAGAGATGACTCATTATAAAAGTAGATTATATACGGACGATTATCAATTCATTATATATGATACTTATTACTACCTATAACGTCTATGTTATATTGGTACCTTCTTTCTAATATTGTATGTATATTGTGTCACTTATTCGATCAGTGTATGTTTCTTTCAAAGAGTCTGCTTCAGATCTGATAGTAGTCCTTCGTTAATTTATGCATCATTGCTATTTTGTTTAGTTACTTGTATTACCTATTCTGACATCGGACTCGGACATTTTTTATAAACTGTGTTTTACAGTGCGCTATGTTTAGGGGCCACCTAATGCCCTTCTTTAGCATTGGGATTTTTCTCGCTGTGTTGAAGACCCATTGGAGGCCTTCAGCTGTTTTTTTCTCTTTGGTTTGGTTTGTGTCTCTTTGACAAATTCCTCTTTTGCATTCTCAATTTTATTACTTGTTTTTGTGTTTGTATGTCTTTGTTGTCGAGTTGATATATCGTATCTTTTTTATATTGTATTGTTCTGTTTAAGATTAGGGTGAAGGTTGGCGTTTATTTTACAAAATGTTAAAACACGCTGAGTTTAATGCAACAGCTGTCAGTCAAGACCAGTTGTTCAGTGGTTGTCGTTTTTTTTTAGTGTGGTTTGTATGTGTTCCTCTTTAATTATAGAGATAAGACTGTTGGTTTTCCTATTTGAATTATTGTTTTACAATGGTCATTTTGCGGTCCTTCAGAGGTTGATTTACGGTGTAAGACAAGAATCCATGATAAGGCCGTACTTTGACCTATATTTGTTAACTTTTTTATACATTGAGACTTGGCTGGAGAGTTGTCTCATGAGTTATTATACCACACCGTTTTTTTATTATCAAGAGCTTGACTGACAGCTGTTGCATTAAGACCACGCCTTTGAAATATCAAATAAGTTATAAAAAATGTTGCTTTATAAGTAAAATGCACATCCTTCCAATTTTTTTTTTTTAAACTTACAGAGGGAGTAACTGAAATGAAAATCAAGCAAGAAAGACTTCCTTGTTATCAGAACCATACATAAGTACTAAAATATATAAGTCTATTGCTACAAACCGCATGTCTGTATATTTTATTTTGTCGTTGGATTTATCTTTGCATTGTGCATACATCTGACGACTACTTATATTTACAAAAAACTGAAATGAGCCCCTGAACAAGAGGCTCCTGACACATTAAGTGTGTAGCGGGGTTAAACGTTATTTTGAGTGTTAACCCTCTCTAACTTTAGACAGTGGTGTAACAGCATAATCATCAACTTTGAAAATGATTGGTATTGGCTTCAATCAAATGATTGACGGGTGGCACACAAACAACTAACACAAAAGACATTGAGGCAATTAAAACATATCGCTCTGTAATGATTCGTTTTCGCAAATTGAAAAAGGAAATTCATTTTGATTTTTGAAATTTTCTGGTAAGTTGTTCCAGCGTTTTCGGGAAATTGTCATAACTTGAATATGTTTTTTTAGGTAGATAAATGTTGGATTGCATGGTGAACATAACAAACCGTACGATTTATAAAAAAAAATCCGATTTGAGATTCCCAGAGTTATGAGACTTTGACTGTTAGGAAAATAGAAAGTATCTGTTAAATCTAGTATTACTACAAACTTAACACTATTAGTAATTTTTTATGATTGTTTAAATAATACTTGCTCTTGATGTTGATTTTTCTCTCTCTCTGGTTTGTGAGTCCAGAGGTATGGAACAGACTCAACTTTATCAGTCATGCTGGACACAACATTTATACACATAAGTGTATCATCATTTTTCTAAAAACGATATGTTATTTACTTTTGATTAAATGCCTCCTAAAGATTAATACAATATTTGTTCAACGATTTTAATATATGCACAATATATACGTTTCATGTGCATTGGCGCAATAACAACAAATAACACCCTGTGTTTTAGTCTTCTATTTCCTTTAATGGTAAGCACACACATAATAGATGCATTTGATTATATTTCAGGCAGCTCTTTTAATAAAGAGGCTTGATTCGCACACAGAACAGTTATGTAACCTTAGATATACATAGATTGTATTGGTATCATCAGCTTAGTAGTCAACGCTCGGTACATGCACTGACATAACTGATAACATACCTTTCTTTAATTCGTCTTTGATAAATTTGAAGCTGGAAATGTAACACCAAAGGTCATTGGCTATGAAATCTTAGGGTTTGAGGATACCTGGTGTAGTTTGATCCAGCGCTTCAGACTATCAAATTGATAGAGCCAGTCAGTTTATTTTCATGAACGATTTCGTTTCGGTTTACACCTGGTTTGCCCACTTTTAATTCTACCAATTATCTATTAGTAAAGAAAACAAAAAAGACAAAAGGTTTAATGAGCATACAATTGTATTGTCTGTTTCAACTTTGGTATAAGTTTCTAAGTGTTTTCCGTATATATTCAGGTTGGTTTTTTTTGTATAGAAAAATTATCAAACAAATCAAATATTTTTTCTCAATAATTTAATGTATTATTAAATTCATTTAACCTATTCAAAAAGAGGGACGAAAGATACCAAAGGGACAGTCAAACTCATAAATCTAAAACAAACTGACAACGCCATGGCTAAAAATGAAAAAGACAAACAGAAAAACAATAGTACACAAGACACAACATAGAAAACTAAAGAATAAACAACACGGACCCCACCAAAAACTAGGGGTGATCTCAGGTGTTCTGGAAGGGTAAGCAGATCCTGCTCCACATGTGGCACCTGTCGTGTTGCTTATGTGATTACAAATCCGGTAAATAGTCTAATTCGGTAGGTTACATTCATGAAAGGGAAGGAGATTGTAGTTACGACGTAAGGAACATATCCGATATAATTTGTGAAAGGGTTATTCCATAACGGTCAACCAACTCGGGATGGCGTCCGTAAAATTTAAGAAGGAATGATTTCAACTTCACCATTTGGAACTCTTGGTTTAATAGCTTCCTTGTGAGCAGCAACCCTCTATCAAGAAAATCATGATCGGAAATGCAAGCACGGGAATATCGTATCGATTGGGAGATATATACCCCGTATGCAGGTGCTGCTGGAATGTTGCTACTTAGAAATGGAAAGTTCACAATTGGAAAGCTGAAATCATCTCTTTTGTCGTAAAGTTTTGTTTTCAACCGACCCTCATTGTCAATTCAACATGTATACATTTACACAACAAATAACAAAAAAAATATATTCAGTTACAAAAGTGTCTTTATATTTCATTAGTTTGTGAACGATTTTCATGATACAAATACATTAATACAAGATCTCTTTTATTGCAAACCTAATTTTAATAAATTAATCAATTGTATAAATGCATTGCATAAGGAAATATGTAAAATAATGAGAAATACAATCTGTTATACATACATCAAAAGTCACAAAACAATTTATATTTACAAAGTCACAATTTACAATATTTCACTTCATTATTCAGTTCAAATGGAGAAGATGGGATGCTGCGTCGGAGTAATCTACCACGTTGAGTCTTTGTTGGTATCGGTCTTTCAGTAGTTGGAGTCTGGTGTCTATTACTCTGTATCGTCATCATTTTGCTGGACGGACTCCTGCTGCATACAGGGTAATGTTGCATTCTGTTAGTGCCTTCAAGTTGTCTTCCTTCAGTAGCTCAATGATCCCGTAGATGTTAGCGTGGGTATGTTTGAGTCTCTTCTTAAGTTTGTTGTGCCATCCTTCCATATGATTTGTGGTGCGGGGTCCTTCTGTGTAATAGTGATTCCATAGAAAGCGGTAGCTTTCAACCAAGAGCTCTGTCATGTATTCTGTAAATGAAGTTGAAGCGGGTATGTTTTCAACTCCTGCAATGTCTTCTTAAGTGTTTAGCCAAACATCCTCAACCTGGTGGGTTGGAACAAGGAGTAGTACTGCGGCTCATCGTATCAGTTTATTTATAATAGGACTGTAGTCCATATTTCTGAGCCTATCGCCAAATACACTGGGTGAAATGGAAGAAGCAGCCTTTCTCATTTACCCTTGGCCACACTGTTCATGCTGCATTGTTGGTTGCTGTCACATAGTAAGTGAATAGTCTTTCTGGTTGAAGTTCTAACTGGTGTTGTTAGCAATCATGATTATTAATTGAAAGATATTTGTTTGGCTTTTTTTTTTAAAAGAAAATGCCAGCTTGGATGCAGATTACTGTTCAAATTGTGTCATATTTATAGCTTAGCTACTGAACAGATGCATTTATTTTCTACTTGTTAGAATAAACTGGATACTTTTTTATATTAAATTTTAGAACAGTGTTTTTTATTAAAATTTAAAAAACAATTAAGTTAAATAAAGTCAGTCAAAGATATTCAAATGAGGTTTATTCTAATAAATCTTTAGTTTCATTCTTTTACTTTTGTTGATAAATTGGAATAACAATTCATTGTAAGCGCACATTTTTTCCTATTTTTTTTATATAGAGAATAATACATGGCAAAATCCGTATCATATGTCGTATCATCCCGAGACACCAATATCAGCCCAAGGGCCTTTAGGCCCGAGGATGATATAGGTCGAGGGTGATACGGCATGTGGTACGGATTTTGCCATGTTTTATACGCTTTATCATATATTTCAACAGGAGAGTAAATATATTATATGAACTGCTTTCTGATCCACAGCACTGGGTTACCTTCAGGTCTACTTTTGTCTTGTTTTAAAAGCCTTAAAAGAACTGCTCAATTACTTATCCGAAGCACCTGGGTTACCTTATAAATTGCGTGCTGTTGTTTTAAAAATATTTTGTTTATTATTGTATTTTTTTGTGTGTTTTGTATTTTTTATAGTTGCATTTAGTGTGCCAAAAAACTGCATGAAAACTTGACGATCATTCAATAGATTTCGTCACGCCCGAATGACTATTCTATTGGACCTATTTTGAGGGAAAATATTTCTTAAGCCTACATAAATAAAAACTGACTTTATGTAAAAATAAAAAAAAAAGTAGGAGTGTGATAAAGGGTATGCGATAAAGGGTGCTCATCAAAGTTGCGCGATATGGATATAACAGCAGGCTATTTATCAAAATATTCAAAACTACTGTATTTACTACTAAACATATGATAAAAATAAATATATATTTTCCTGCCAGAGATATATAAAATATAGAAAAGTTTTTTCAAATATTTCCTTGATTTCATAGCAGAATATAATATTCTTTTAAAAATTTTCCAGTAAAATAAAAGGTAAAAAATAAACTATAATTATTAAAACACCAATTCCCTCCATGTTTATATATGCATGTAATTAAAAGTGGGCAAAACAGGACGACACCAAATCATCGAACCCGTTTAAATTATGAATTTAAACAGTAATAATGTATCATAAAACAAGAACGTGTCGATAGTTCATCATGTCATGGATGACCAACTCGCATTACTTTGTTTAATGGACCATGTAATTGGAATCAAAACTCTAGATCTATATGTTGGAATTAAATTACAAAGATCACAGGGAACATGTCTACTAAGTGTCAAATTGATAGAACTTCATAAAAAACTACATGGAACTAAAACTGTAAATTAAAACGGGACAGACGAATGGACGAACGAACGGAAGGACAAACGAACGGACTCAAAAACCGAAAACATTATGCCCATAAAAAGGGCATAAAAAGGATATGATATACCCGTGTCCAAGATGTCTAAAGTGTACTGGAAATACAATTGGAGAGTCAAAGATAATTTTTGAACCTTTATGGAGAGCACAGCAACAAACTAAATAAAACTATTAACGGTTAATAATGCACGGGAGAGCTACAACGTTAGCCCAATAAAAATCACATTGACATTGACATTAAGTTATGGAAATTATGGAAAAGCCAGAATAAAATTATTTTCAATAAATTTATGACGACAATGAATTGAATTGAAAGTTATGAAATAGGTCAAGTATGTTATTCTCTGTTGCATTATGTAACCGAAATAAAAATCGGTTTAATAATAGCACTCTAATGAACTTTAGAATACGCTAATGCAGATAATGAAATCACAGAGGAATAATAAAACTTTACCATGTATTACTGTGGGGGTGGTTATTTCGTTATTAAGTAATTTGAAAAATATAAAAGATATCTAATTTCATTTGTAAAATGTTTAACATTTACTGAAATAGATGATGATGTTTACATGAAAAACGTAATTCGTTTAATTGATACATAGAACGATGTTAAATTATTCCTAGATAAAACATGCCCACATTTAAATGTTTATTGTGCATATTTAGACTATAATTGGTCTTAGCTATAAGAAAATCTTAATAAGCAACTGATTACTTTTGGGTGCAATTGTGTGGCTTGTACAAGAAGAACTGCCGGCTTCATACCGTGATCATTTCTTCAACATTGACACAGATGAACCACTTCAAACTAAAATCTATGACACACGGGATGATTTCAACTCCCCAATTAACAATTGACCATTTCTCAGCAGAAACATACCTTCTTCTCCGTCGTATATGGTGTTATAATATCTCAATTAATAACGTAAAGCTCGTTCATGTTCAAACTATACGCATTTCATTTACAGGAGTGTGCTGCTTAACTGCTTCATCAGTATTAGGGGGGGGGGGGTTAAAAATTGTATAGACATCGTCACGAATTAGTTGATATATACGATGTGTATGTGTCTAAACTAACTTATGACATTTTTACCACGTCTTATACGTGTCTTGGTATTTAAACATCCACCATTCATGTATTTAGTTATAATGTTCTTTTGTTGATACTGTTTGATATTGTGTTATGTGTTATCATTTGTAGTTTTAATACTGTTGTACATTTCACGTTACTACTTAATTGTCAGTATAGTCGAGTAAATTACATTTTCCATAGATAAGGTATTGTGCCTTCGTTATTATGCTGAACTGTTACATCACTGTCCCATGTTAGGGGAAAGGTTGGGATCCCGGTTACATAATTAGCCCCGCCACATTCTGTATGTAGATATTTAGCTGTCCCAAGTCAGGAGTCTGTAATTCAGTGGTTGTTGTTTGTTGATGTGTTACATATGTGTTGTTCGTTAATTTTTTGTACATAAATTAGGCCGTTAGTTTTCTCGTTTGAATTGTTTTACATTTGTCATTTTGATGACTTTTAATTTATAGCTGACTATGCGTTATGGGCTTTGTTCAGTGTAGAAGCCTTACGGTGACCTATATTTGTTAATTTCTGTCATTTTGTCTCTTGTGGAGAGTTGTCTCATTGACAATCATACCACTTTTCCTTATTCATATTTTCATACCGTAATACTCATAATAATTATTAAGACTCATATTGTTTTGGATTTCGCCCCATTTAATTGTATGAATCTTAAGATTGTCTATACATCACAAAACATACATCGGTGTTTGTGGTGTCCTGTGCTGCCGTTAATGAAATTTGGTTATTGTTATTCTGCGGTTAACATGCAATAATGTACTATTATATTATTTATTTTTACGTTTCTCTGTGCTGAGTGTTCTCGCGTTTGTTTAGCAATAATTATTTACGTTGTCATATAAGCGGGAGGTTTGGCTAGATACCCACCATTTTATCTTAAAATGTACTATAACAAGTCAACAATATGATTTTTTAATGTATGTTGGCGTTTGTATTGTTGCACTTCAGTGTTTCTGGTGTTCGTGGTTGTTTTCCTCTTAAGGTTGATGTGTTTCCCTCGGTTTTAGTTTGTAACCCTGATTAGTTTTCTCTCAATCAATTGATGACTTTTGAACAGCGGTAAACTACTGTGACCTTTATTTGTAACAGAGGTTGCAAGAACTTTTACTAGAGAAAAACAGGCAAACGAGAAAATTGAGTTACTTTAAAAAAAAAACACGTAACAGAAGAGACAGATTTGCAAATGGAAATTAATTTTCAAATCTACATTTTCTGATAAACATTATGAAGGTAGCGATTTTTCGTTATCACTAACATTAAAAAGATTTTACCAGCCGTTAAATGGCAGACGCATAGAACAATCCATTTTACGGACCTAATAGATTTTTAAAAAGTTTTAAGATTGAAAATTAAAATGATTGAAAAAAGTGTAAATTGATATAGTACTTTCACTTCATTAAATTCAATCAAATAATGTGTCAATTGAACGTGCTTATCTGTAGAATATGTTGATTTGACTTCACTTTTCAAAACCATTAGAATGTTTTAGCAATTATTTTCTGGTAAAAACCGTTGCATTGCAAATGATTATTTTATCTGATGTGGTTTTATTTTATGTTTTCTTTTAATTATGTTTACAGCTCTAATACGTCAGGGCATTTAAAACAATATTTGCATCTCGTAATGAGTTTTTTTTTATAACTAACTGTTTTAAGATTGGTGAGGCTTTTGAAAAACACTTTTTATTACAGTTAAATCAATAGAATGAAGATAGAAAGACATAAAATACATAAGGGGTGATAAAAACAGAAACAGTAGGAAAAATATTACTACGGACACAGAGAACAACAAACATAAAGGCAAACAACAAAAGATCACAAATATCAGGCTGATCTACACAAAAGCACCCACACAACATCACACATACAAAGATGATCCACCCAAAACAGACATCCAGATTGTAATAAACAACTAATTTCCCCATAGGCTGTAATGGTAGCTTTTTTCGAGTTTTTGTTTAGAAAGTTGATTTTTTTCACGAAACCTTAATAGAATTTAAGAATAAATATTCGATCAGTATTTTTTGGTCCAAAAATGTAGGTCCCGTTGCTTTTCTTAACGTAATTTGTACATATCTACCATGCCTATCAATTTTGAACTTAAAACACGTGTATCAATCATCCTAGCGTTAGCAAGACATCTCAGTTCCGTTAGGGATAAGGAAATTATTTATTTTGCCTTTGGTATAATGCAGAGTGCCCGAAGTCTCTTTATTTAATAAAACAAAAATAACGGGCGCACATGTCGACCAATCAGGATTAGCCATCAACCACCGCACAAAAATACTTCTACTCAGTACATATAGTTTTGCGAAAGTTTTACAACATATAACATGGCTTTGGTGGATGTAATAAGGGGTAATGAATTAAGGTGTTAACAAATGTTCAACATCCTATTATCAACACATTTCGAGTTTCAATTTACATTAACTCTTGAATATTGATTCAACG
Organism: Mytilus edulis; assembly: GCF_963676685.1. Classification (NCBI taxonomy): domain Eukaryota; kingdom Metazoa; phylum Mollusca; class Bivalvia; order Mytilida; family Mytilidae; genus Mytilus; species Mytilus edulis. The sequence goes on along the minus strand of NC_092348.1, from coordinate 13,601,545 downwards.
CTGAAAGCTGACGTTTATTCAATGTTGAATCAACGTTGCTCTGCCTGCTGGGCACACGCTTAATTCTGAATACCATGTTATATTCCTTAAATCGTTGCGCCTTCAAAATCTTATAGTATAATGTTACCTATAAGCTAGGCTAATCTACAAAAAAAAAAAACAACAATAAACCGATGGTGAATTGAGGAGGTCCGCTCCTGAAAGGGCAGCATATACGTCTCCACTTGTCATATTCGTCACGTTACTCCACATGAAGCATACTGATAAGACCAAGCTAGTGATCAAGCATTATACAACAGCAAACCATGTGCTTTCGACACACAATGTATGTACGAGATAAAAATAGCATCATGATTAATTAAAGTAATTAAAAATGAACACAGAATTAAAGACTATTATTTAAGAAGCAGAAAGGCAAACATCATTTTACATTTAATTTGTTCGCTTTTTATTATGAGAACGTTCGTACCACTAGAACTTACATATACTAGATACTGCAAGAGTCGAGTGCTATCTGTTTTTTCATTCAAATGATTCGACAGTATCCGATGTAACATATTTCACGGAAACCATAGACGTGCAATTTGCAAGAAAATAAATATAAGTACTTGTCTGGGAGATAAATCATCACTATAATCGCATGCCAAAGTAAACAAATATTATGATTTTTTTCGACAGCTGGTATCAAAATCTTACTTAGAAAAAACATGTTTTTTTTTTATATATTATTGCTTTTATAAGAAGCAATGTGTAAGTAAAATCTCTGGTCTGTTTTTTTTGTTGCTAAGTTTCAGTCAAATATAAGTTGCAGGTATTTGGGAACTTTTGTCTAAAACATAAACGAAAGGAAGATGGATTTAAACCTTTTATGTAATTAACACACCTTATCATATGTCAAAATGTTGTGTAATTTTCTAATCTTCAGAGCGGCCATATTGTCTCTCATGAAGAAAGTCATTCCATTTGGATTGTACAGGCCTCTTAAATAAATAAGTGAAATTACAAAACATCTTTACTTCAAAGTCCGTTATCAAATGGCAATATCAAAACCTCAAACGCATCAAACGAATGGAAACAACTAGCATATCCCCGACTTGTGTGGAAAATGTGGTTCAAATCTGTTTCATAGCCATCCCGATAGTTCCATTAACGCAGTAGGTAAAAATGTTGAAAAAAAGTGGTAAAGCAGTCAACATTGTGTTATAGTCTTTATCACTATGAAAACAAACACAAATGTCAGCTTAGAAAATCAAATGGCATATAGACTAAGCACATAAGTAAAAAATGAAAGACAAGAAGACACACAATGACCACAGCACAAAAACACATTGACGGTATGCATAGAATTTGCCTAAAACATTTCCCCAAAATGGACTTAACAGTAAAAAATAATATTTATATAGACGAAAACAGAGAACTATAACACGTATTTATTATGATAACAACGTCAGTATCCAGAATATCTACTCATAACCATCATATATAATTTGTGATGTTGATACAGCATATATATTAATTAGGTCTTGATATCTTCTGATGATGTATTTTTCGAAAGGAAAATTAAACGTGCTTTGACATAATCCTGGTTCTCAACCTTCTACTTAGACACTGTAGATGTATGCATCAACATTCTGTCCGCATTTATCTGAATTTTACATTTTTTAAGTTCGTATAGAAATAAATCATGCGAATTTGTAAGACTTGCTGTCATTTAAACTTGAAAATTGGAAGCGTAACCGTGGTGTAATTCCTATTTGAAATAACGGAATTTGCAAACAGAATCTTATAAAACTGTGGGTAATATGAAACATTACAGATTTGATTATCCTTCATCATATTAAAATTATCCTGACAATGAAAGTCGGCGAATGTTAACGTTGGGAATGATAACACTGCCTTTAGGACAAATAATAGACTACACTTTCACCGATAGAAAAATGCAGGCATAAATTAAAATAGCTATATGTATATAGCACACACATGAAAACAACAAAGAAAAGACACCAACAGCAAGTATTTGATTGAGCACCACAAATCCCATAAAGTTGTATTTCGGGGGGTTTGAATGGTACGCCCCACTTGTTGCGGCCGTTGCGTTAGCAATTTTAATTTAAGCCGGCAATAAGGCACATCCGGTTATATCAAAATTACAGAGTAAAGAACGTGATGATGAATACGACACATGGATTGTGTCCATGGCCATCTGCAGCACATGTGTTTCAAACCAGGCATAAGAAAATACGACAGCATCTGTAAAACTTTCGAAGAAGTGACTTCAAGTCAACTATTTGAAACCCTTCCTTCGACAGCTTCATTGTTAGAATACTATCAGGGAAATCAGGATATGAAAAGCAACACATGGATAACATATCAACTGGGTGAAATATACTACATTTGCAGGTGCTTCTGGAATGTACATCCACATAAAAATTAAAGGGCACAAATTAAAAACTGAAATAGATCCTAGTTTTTAAAATAAGCCCTATTGTTAATTAAAAGATTAAATCAAGGTCTGGAGTTGACTGAACTGTATTCCTTATGTCATTGTGTCAAGTTCATTTGGTTGGATCCTGTCAACAGTTACTCAATCATTTATGGAAGGTCATCATCTTAATATATTTTTTTTAAAAGAAGAATAAAGAGAAGTTTCGAAAACAGTTGCACTATTTGTTTACTGGTAGGAACATTGATTGTAACTACCAAAACATTTGCAAAAATAAATTAAACGATTTTGTATTAATAAATATCACTAGAACACACCCGCGAAATCGCGGGCATTCAGAGCGTGGTTGAATTATGTAAAGTGTTGTAGGAAAATTTTTGTAAAAGATTTAATGACTGGAGAATTTCATGAAAAGTATCAAAAGTTATAGGTACTTGTGGACAGGAAAATATTTTTTTATCCCTCCTTTATTTCCAAAATTCCCATTTTTTTTTGTTTTCTATTCATTTTAATATGAACATAGTAACATTTAGTATATTATTAACATTCAAATCAGGAGCCTGTTATTCAGTGGTTGTCGTTTGTTTATGTGTTACATATTTGTTTTTCGTTCATTTTTTGTACATAAATAAGGTCCGGCGTTTGTTTTCTCGTTTGAATTGTTTAACATTGCATTTCAGAGCCTTTTATAGCTGACTATGTGGTATGGGCGTTGCTCATTGTTGAAGGCCGTGCGGTGATTTATAGTTGTTAATTTCTGTGTCATTTTGGTCTCTTGTGGAGAGTTGTCTCATTGGCAATCATACCACATATTTTTTTTTTTTTGTAATCAATGAATTTTTGTAAAAGATTTAATGAATGGATAATTTCAGAAAAGGTATCAAAAGGTAAAGGTACTTTGGGACAGGACAATTATATTTCTAGCCCAGCTCCTGCAATATTTTTCAAAAATTCCCATTTTTTTTTAATTTCTATTAATTTTATCAACACATGCATAATTTTAGCGTTTAACTGTATATTATGAACATTCATTACTGTAAATAAAGTTTACTTGCTTTTTACTTTTCAATTCTCAGTTTACTAATCGGTCCACGCCGGTGGCAGATAGATAGCAGATCTTAAATACACTTTATTCGTAGTATATGTATGTTCAAAGAATACAGAAAAACGCAAACCGGAGGTCTAATATGACTTCAAATTTCACCCAATGACGGAAACAATATCCGGATGCCTATTTTCTCGTTTTTCTCCCAAAATAACTCAATCTGAATAATCATATCAATGGATAACAAATGCGACTGTACACTGTACCTATAGGACACAGAGGCATGATGATTAATTTATTGTGTAAAGAAGAGAAGCGACACACAAAATGAGTTCTCTCGTTTAATAGTATAGATATCAAGAAGATTTAGCTTTCATTGAGGGTTTTGTTTGAATCAGTCTGACGCCCAGTTTTGATATACATTAATAAAAATTTGAAAGATAATTCGTTGAGCATTTTGCAGATCTAGTAATAAACAATTGTTTTTAAAAAACTTATATAGTTTGGATATCCAGACGAGTGAAAAGCGAATTAGTTTTTCATATCTAGTTGCAATTCTGAAGAAAATCAAAACGACTTTTTCAGAATTCTACTCTCCAGACAGTGTATGGCTGACTATGCGGTATGGGCTTTGCTCATTGTTAAAGGCCGTACGGTGACCAATAGTTGTTTGTGGAGAGTTGTCTCATTGGCAATCATACCACATCTTCATTTATATACATACGTACAGAATGTTGCGGGGTTGAACATGTTTGCGGGATCCAAACCCTTCCCTAATTTGGGACAGTGGTGTAACAGAACAACATAAGAACGAACTATAAAATTCCATTGAAAACGGCTTTACTCAGCAGATGGATACAAATAGAAATACAAATACAAAAAAAACATGCAATGAGTGTACGTGACCGCGTACTTGTACGTCCCAACAACTAAAAAGACACTTAATACAGACTTGAGAGTACTTGCAGTTATTTACAGTTAGTTGAAAGCCAATAACAACTAAAAAAAAAACCATGCATTTAATACCAGACCCATTTTTTCTTTTGTTAATTCTTATTAATCGAGAAAATAAAATATATTGTTATCGCCTTACTTCCGTATTTGTATCTACGTGTTCTTTTTCAAGTACTAGTTTGAGGGTTGCCGGATATATTCATCGACTGACTCAATCAATTGTATCTGTGTTTTTTTATGTTATTGATTATGATTCCAGCCAAATCTGCCCTTTAAGACTAACAAAATGTAAGGACGTACTAAGATGAAATTGAAAAAAACCAGGAAACAAAATTGATACTATAAATGAGAATAGGAAATAGTTAAGGAAAAAAATGACCTTTTATGAGCTATTAAGTCTTATATGAACATATAAATGGATGTTATGGGGCAAACTATTTAAGCTTACAATGTATGGAAAAAAACAAGGAGTCCGAACATTTGACACAAACTCCAAAACCTCACCTATGTACATCCTTAAAGTGCACGATTGTGGGCTCAATAGGCCCAGTATTCAATATTGATTAGTAAGGAAAACATTGAAACAAAGTTACCAGCAAACAAGCGAGAAGGGATAAATAGTTAGCATTATTATTTACTGCTGCTATAATATTTCAAAGTTAAAGGTTGTCTGCATTCAAAACCATAAGATCACGCGTTTATATATCCTAGTTAATACAGAATGTCATAGTATGGGTTTCAAATCAGGATCTTTGTACTTGATATACTGCTTCTAGGAAAGTCGTAGAACTGAGGATTACTAAACGTAAAATGCCATTGCTGACCTTTATACTTACGGATGAGTGAATATTTATTAGTAATTAATTGATTGGTATCTACTTCGTGGATCAAGAAAATCTTACATGTTCGTGGGTATTTAATTTCGTGGTTTTGCCAAAGTCTGCATACAAGCCTGAAGAAAATGTTTGTTATTTATTTTCGTGGTTTGGCGGTCGCAAAGAAATCAACGAAAATTGGTATCTAACGAATAATTATTAATCCACAGTATTATTCGTGTGTTTTTCTGTCCTATATGTTCTCCAATTTATTTGTTTTGTAGTCCTGTAATGTAATGTTGTCATTTTAATGTTATATTAAACATAGTCATAACATCGGGAGGTTTGGCTAGCCATAAAACTAGGTACAACCCACCATTTTTATTCCTAAAAATGTCCTGTACCAAGTCAGGAAAATGACCAATTTTATATTATAGCTCGTTTCTATGTGTGTTACATTTTAGTGTTGTGTTTCTGTTGTAGTTGTAGTTCTCCTCTTATATTTGATGTTTCCTTCAGTTTTGGTTTGTGCACCGGATTTGTTTTTTTTTCTCAATCGATTTGTGAATTTCGAACAGCGGTATATACTGCTGTTGATTTTATTTAGAAGTTTGATCAATATATGAGTCATTTTAGCTCTGCTTATACAGGTTCAGCATTTCTAGTTGAAGGTGTTAAAATACTTAAAATTCAAGAATAAATATAGACGTTCAAAAATAAAATTAATATTGAAGCATCCGAGTCCTTTTAGCTCTGCTTACAATTTTGAAAATTTTCAATGAAAGCTCTTCGAAGTACTAAACACAGCAGATCCTGTTCAATTTTTGTTCAATCGTTTATTTCTGTGTTTGACTTTTAATTCATTTAAAATGACGTGATATTGTCCAATAGAAGTGAGTGATACTATAAATAAAGCTACGTTAACTTCCTTAAATATAAGGGAGTTCAATTACAACAGAAGCTATCAATGTTCTAAAATAATAAAAGTCGTTTAACTCTAGCAATAAAAACAAATGGAAATCAGACATCTTTACAACAACCGGGCATTGTAATTGTATCCATACACTGATTAATACGACTACAATACCCATGTTACAACATCATTTCACTACCATTGAATGATGTGAATACTCTGGCAAGGAAATTAATTAGAACGCAGAAGTTACTGACTATTTATCCAAGTCATATAATAGATAGCACGAAGGAATAATATAACATTAACAGAACTCAATATCAAAAATATGAATAATTTAGAATATATTGTGATATTTGCGATTCAAAATTTGAAAGTCAAGGTCAATATCATTAGAAGCCTTATCCAACCTTCATTAAAAGTAGAATAACAAAAATACCGAACTCCGGTAAAAATTCAAATTGGTAAGTCCTTATCAAATTGCAAACGATAAAGCTGAAACACATCAAACGAACGAAACACAAGTGTCATATTCCTGACTTGGTACAAACATTCCTCGATGAAGAAAATTATTTTATAGTTTGCTCAGCCTCTCATTTGTATGAAAGTCGACTAAAATGGCATTGTATTGACAGCAATATGTGAACAAAACAGACCGATGGCCATCTGGCCTTTGTTAGTCTTGTAAGATTTTTAATTTTAGTTCATGTTTTGGAATTAATAGTTATCAAAGGTAAGTATGACTTCCATTTTCACTGAACTAGTACAATTTTTTTTTCGGGGGCCACATGATGCTTCCTCTGGGTGTGGAATTTCTCGCTGCGGTGAAGACCCATTGGTGTCCTTCGGCTGGTATCTGTCTTTTAGTCTGGATGTTGTCTCTGTGACATATTCCCAATTTCAAAACTTAATTTCATTATAGGTAAAAAAAAGTCATAAATAGGAGTTAAGCAGCAAATACTGTGTTGTAACATTAATCTATAATTTAATTTTAGATGAAACGCGTCTTCTGATTGGCTGACGTTTTTTGGTTTATCACCTCTAAGACATACTTTTGTCATGGGCCGGGACGTCATCAACTATTTTCATGGTTTACTAAAGTTTTAAATGGAATTTAGAATTAAATTATAAGAAATAATTGTAATATTATTTCTGTCTATTCGAAATAAGATAAAAATGTGGTGCACACGGGTTATTCAGTGTGCACCACGTTTTTTTTAATGTTATTTCTGCGTAGACAGAAACATATTACAGTCATTCCTTAATTATAAAAACAAATAATAAATTGTAAACGAAGAAAAACAAAAAGGCATGGCGACAAAACACAAAACACTGATAAAGATCCTATTCTCTGCATATACCTTTTGACATTTACATCAGTCTGTCATGAAAATGCAACGAATTTCGCCGTTATAATCACGCATGAAAGTGGTTGTTATTGGAACAGTCGTGTGCGAAAATGAATGCTTGGATTTATAATTGTCAGGACAATATTTGTCTTGCAACTTAAAGACTCGATTCAGATTCAATGTTGATTAGTATTAATATGGCAATTAAAGATCATTGTCCCACTGCTACCGTTTTCAGTAATTAACGTAAGTCACTTAACCGTAAATACAAATAAACACGAAATTAATTCGAAAAATGAAAATTCATTTTTACACTATTTTTCAATATAGCAAGATGTCCAGTTTCTTTATTTTGTCTGTATCATTTTTTTCTGAATTGATACACACATAATTATTTCTCATTATTTATATAATGAATGTCGAAATGAAGACACGTATATGTTGAAAAAATGTTTTGGTGATTTAGCTTACAAGCAGTGCATATATGTCTGTGCTTATTTATAATGCATAAAGCCAAAACTTTTACCCACAGTTTTGAGTAAGCCATCAAACTTTATCGTTGCAATAGTTATACCAAAAGTTAACATATTCAAACATATGTTCTCGTGACAAGAAATATGTAAAAGTCTAATTGTCTATATCAAGATAAAGTGAACTTCTATGATTGAACGAAACATCCTAACCCTCTAAAAAGCTTATCAAAATAAGAAGAATAGTTTATATATTAATATGTATTACGTCACTGTTCTCACAATAGTTAGAGATACTAATCAGTTCTAATTTATATTGATGCTATAACGAGTAAACAAAATTAAGATATTTTCAGAGATAAATTTCCTTTGATTTAGAAGAATAAGAATATTATCAATATGTTTTTGTGACCTTCAAATTGTTTTTACAACCTAACATTGAATAAAAATTTATTGATATACTCTTTGTTTGATGCAACATTTACCTCATCAAGATTATTTTAGTATCTATAAGTTAACATGCCGATTGTTTGACAGAGCACTAATTGATAAAAGATGTACTCAGTCAAAGAACATTATGTCTAAAAGAAAATGTTTTACATAACATCTATTAATTAAATAATTAAAAATGTGTTAATAAAATCGATTTACCCACATGCTTTAAGTGTTCATTTTTAACATTTCAAAGAACGTGTGAGACATTTCTGTTGTACAATGGGTTTTGGGCAGTACAATGGGAACCGTTAATGTTATCAATTAATTTAATATTATCCTTTATTTGTTTATTATCTCTACACAAATTGTGTTGATAAAAACTTTAAGGAGATTTGCCAAAATGAAATGTTTCATCCCCTTCTTTATCGTAAAGTAAAATATAATTTGTTAAGGTTCTTTCTAAATTCTTGGTGTATTTAATTACCAAAGCGTTACGAAAGTTAGTAATATAATTTATCTAATAGTTAATAAATTAAAAGATATCCCCATAGATAATTATCAGAGTATTAATATTTAAAACTGCATTTTAAGAGGAAATTGCAAAATTATGTTGCATTTCAAAGTCGTGGACAATGTACATTACCGATAACATTCATTATCACGTATTATCAGTCTTTTTTTCCATTACATAACCCTGATATCCAATCTTTACATCCTTCATTCAGAATGATGGTTTTGTATTATTTTGAATACTTTAATCTGATTTGATAGTTCATTTCGAACAAACTTTGAAAAATATATTTGAAACCGTGTTAATTAAAAAAAAAAAACTTTTAAAACATGGCCTCTATGAATATAAAGTCGCCTTAAAGTTCTTGCAGGTATTCCAATCGAAATTTTGTAAAAAGTTAATTGTGCATATATTATCAAACTTGTGGCAAAATTGCCTGAAAAATAACTGTTACTATACATGACTATTTGTAAATTCTGTATTGTGGTAAAAAAAGGAATAGAATAGGATAAAAAGCAATACAGGACTGTATGTAAATCTATTAATACTTATTAGATTAGATAAAAAAACATTTAATGAATGACTGATTCAAGTGAACAAACACCGTCTGATTTTACAAACAGGTAGAGTAATCTTGATGTATACCGAAGTATGATGCGGTTGCCTTCAAAAATCATAAATCCAGGCTTTAAAATGGTAGTAACATCCTGGTTGCAGCATTGCCATTATTGTATTGTGGTCAGCATGTTTCGACACTAATATACACCTCTGCCTTCATCAGGTTTCGTTTTGGTTTGAAAAAGACAAATAACAGAAATTTCCTAAAACAAAGAAAAAGAATCAATTCAGATTTCCAATATAAAATGTTTGAAAAGATTTGAGTTTGACAAAAGATTGGACTTTTTGATTCATTTTATTTACAACTTATGAAATAACAAAAACGGTGCAAATTTAAATACACCAAATACGTGTGTTGTTGAATTTAGCATAAAAACGAACGCAATTCTAAGCGAATTAGAGGTTTACATTAGAAGTATTGAACTGCATATAATTTGAAAGAAATTTAGTTTGTCGATTGATCAGTAATATATTAAAAATACATTATGGATACGTTTCATAAACCTCAGAACTAATGAATTTACGTGTTTCAATAATGAAATGTCCTTTTACCTACACTTAAGAAAAAAATATATAAGTTGCTTAGATAGGGTTATTCATATTAATCATGTAACCAGCCAATAATTAACATAGAAAACATTCAATTCTTCACAAAGAAACCTCTGTATCAAGAATACTTAATTAAATTGTCCTAATACGATATAGTTATATCAAAGGTAAGGATTTTCAAACAAGTAGAAAAAACATCTTCTTGTTTTGAAAACATTTTGTGATAAATTCAAAGTGTTTAAATGGTATGCTACCTGAATGAACACTTATTTATTGCGTTAGTAAGGAGTTGTTTCCAAAATGTTGGCTTATATAATAATGGGATTGAGATTGTTTGTTTATAAATTTAGAAATCAGAGTTGACTTTGTATTTGTTAAATTTACGAAAATCTGTGATCATCATACATAATTTAACTTCCAAATTTATAACATTTAAGTTTCTAAACCATCCTGTTTCTCTGTTATTATACACAGTAAATGTCAATACCAAACAATATATATGAAATAACAATCGATATTTCACTCGTTAAGGTCGTAGATGATGCAGATTCTTGATCTTTGATATTTTGTGAACCCTATATAAAGGCAACAGTATTACAAAGCTGTTCGAAATTCATAAATCGATTGAGAAAAAAAAATTCGGGTTATAAACTAAAACTGAGGGAGAGTGAATAACCGATCTCTTCATAAACATTGTAAGTAGTGGTCAAGGTTAGATTATAGGTCTGAATATATCAATTAAAGAAAGATTATAGACGTTCCTCAATGAAATTGCTGTCTCAGTTGTCTAATTCACTGACGCCGAATAATTGGGAAGGTTTTAAGATATTGGACAATTTATACAATGTTGTACAAAAGGAACACAACAAAAACAATCCAATTCAATTCGTTTTATAGATAAAAAAACAAAGATGTTTGTTATCCATGTTTCTATTAATATGAAAATGTCCACTACTTTTTTCTATCTCTAGTCAGATTTTATGTACGCAGTAAATATACAATAAATTTTCATTGGGCCACTGCGGAAAATTCTTTAACAAACACACAAACTTCCTTTAGAAATTGATTTAGGTTTGCAACAAATGAAGTAACTAGAAATAAGAATAAATTGATTTGTTTGTTATACGTCAATCAGACAGTAATACGAACATGTAATTAAAAGACAACAACAAGTTTCAATTGAAAACAATAGACTACTTATTTTAGTTTAACAATCAAATGACAAGGAAAAAAAGTAAATTTACGTTTCGAAGGATTTAGTTTATTGTTTTCAAATTCTTTGTCAAGTTGTGCTACGATACAATTGTTGTTGGATTGTAATCTTTAGAGGTTTGTATATATCAAGCGTTTTATACACCTATTTACCAACTGTTGAAACAATTTTGAAACATGTTATTCTTTAGTTTTCTATGTTGTGTCATGTATGCTGGTGTGTGTTTGTCTTTTTCATTTTTAGCATTGGCGTTGTCAGTTTGCTTTAGATTTATGAGTTTGATTGTCCCTTTGATATCTTTCGTTCCTCTTTTAGATCACCCCTAGTTTTTGGTGGGCTTCGTGTTGTTTATTCTTTAGTTTTCTATGTTGTGTCATGTGTGCTATTGTTTGTCTGGTATTTTTTTGCTTCATTTTTAGCCATGGCGTTGTCAGTTTATTTTCAACTTATGAGTTTGACTGCCTCTTTGGTATCTTTCGTCCCTCTTTTTAGAGTTATACTGATGAGCATATCAGTGAGTACTATTGCAAAGTGATCATTCTAAAATATACATTTGTTTGTTATAAGGACATAACTTACGAGATATACAAAACATAGATATGAAAGTTTTTGTTGTAACATCAATAATTTATCTCAAGAAAAATTCTTCAATTTCGCCGATATGTTTTCCGATTGCAGTGAACTCAGTGTGACCTCTCTCTTAATAATTTGGTGGTCGTTATACGGATGTATCGGATCTATCATTGAAATAAACCATTATCTTTTTGTACATGTTATGCACGTGCTCAATATTCATGATTCTTTGTTGATTGTTTGCTTTAATGTTATAATCGGTAAAGTAAGGCTTCAAAACACGACAATTAATTAGGTGCCATATTTATACATCATAACAGACCCATGCATGGGATATATGCAGGCACATCAAACGTATTAGTAATTGCTTCTCTACTTCTAATACCCATTGCGTTTAATAAAAAAGAGTGAATACACTTTTTGAATATTGTTACAACAAAGTGATACTTCCGTGGTAATCTGTGACACAGATGATAAAAAATGGTCACACAGTCATACGTATATAAGTTTATATCTGAATATACAGTTTGTATTTTAATGCTTGATCATAAATAAAGAGCTGAGATCCATGAGAGTTTCCCTAGGATAAATAGCTGATACAATATATCTATTGTTTGAGATATAGTACACGCCTTGAGGTACGGAGACCAAGTAAGGAAAAGTCGCTTATTGAAGGGGTTTAATTGTCATTCGGACTATACGGCTATAAATCGCAGTATTGTTAGTTCAAAGATTAAACTTAACATTTTGACTTGTCGTAAAAAAATCGTACGGTGCAATTTTTGTAAAATGGCCTTTGAAGAACGCTTATTTATTTGAAAGTAAAATCGTCTTTGATACGTTTTGAGGTCTAAATTGTAAAAACACATTCATGATATGATTTCTGTTATTATATACATTGTTGTTACACCTTATTTTAACAATTAAAAATAACGTTTACCAAAAAAAATCCGTCATGAAAGAGTTTTTTGTAAAAGACTAGCACTACGAATAGTTTGTATTCATAATACGTTTCAATTCAATTTCGACATATTTGTAAAATAATCAACATTTATATGATATTTCAGACCTTTAATAATCAATCATTTCAAATTTATTTATCTCAGAAACATTATTTAAGCAATTCAAGCCAGACACAAGTACTCACGCTCATATGTCGGAGCTATTCGAAGCCAATTTACTGCCTATTATAGATACACATAAGCAATCTATATCACTTACATTAAAATACTGGGACATTTCTTTAAGCAGTAGATATTTTGCTGTCAAATGTAAGTGCAGAATAAGAGGATAATTTGTCACTTCTATGAGATCGTCACCTCAAATGTAACCTTACTTTTTTTGCAATCAATTGTACCAATCACTGAAGGGGGCTGCCAATTATTAACGGTATTTGGACCGAAATGGAAACAGATAAGACCGTTATAAAAGCCCTAAGGGGATCAGGCGGAATTGTAGGCATAACAAATCAAAGGTCTGCACTTGTTGTTTATTCTTTAGTTTTCTATGTTGTGTCATGTGTACTATTGTTTTTCTGTTTGTCTTTTTCATTTTTAGCCATGGCGTTGTCAGTTTGTTTTAGATTTATGAGTTTGACTGTCCCTTTGGTATCTTTCGTCCCTCCTTTGTTGGATGGACCCTTACAAGACATTTCCTTAATTCCATTTGTTGTATTATGCTGGAAAGGACTGGAATTGCTACAAATAGTTCAAATTCACACAAGGAAACAGAACCACCAACAATAAAAAGAGATGAGGAACATGCTATTGACATTGTGAACTATGACTCATCCCTTTAATGTGGATTCCATTCTTCATCTCTTATCAATATCTCTTTTGAAATGCATGCTAAAAGAGATGTTCAAAATTCTTTGATCACAGCTGTCGAAGATGGCGTGAACATGTCTAGACATTTCATCACTAGTGCTCTTTCTTTAGGTCAGTCAAGGAGTTTTTACAGTCCAATACCAAAGTTAAAACTAAAACCCCTCATTCCTAAACTGTTAGAAATAAACTTCCCAAAATTAATCCAAACCTTTTAAGGTCATAAACCTTGTTTTAAAATTTCATACATTTATATTTTCTTATACTAAAGTTATTGCGCGAAAACCAAGAAAAAGGCTTATTTGGGCCCTTTTTGGATGTTCTGGTGCCTAACAGAAACCCCTGGCCATTTTTGGCACAACTTTTTTGAACTTTTTGTCCTCAATGCTGTTCAACTTTGTACTTGTTTCGGCTTTCAAACTTTTGTATCTGGACGTCACTAGTAAGTCTTGTATGGACAAAATGCACTTCTGGCGTATTAAATATTAAACCTGTTGTCTTTTGTTAGCTATTTTTCGCGTGTTTCTTTGTCAATTGTGTTCTCCTATTTATTTGTATTGTAGTCGTGTAATGTTGTGTTGTCATTTTAATGTTATATTTCACATGGCCATGTTACATATTAACGTTATGTTTCTTTTGAGTCGTTTGTTTCCTCTTATATTTGAGTGTGAATTCACAATATTATAAGACGTGTCACGGTAATTTTCTATCCCAAATTCATGTATTTAGTTTTGATGTTATATTTGTTATTCGCATCGCATTTTGTCTAATGTTTAGTTCGTGTCTGTGTGTGTTACATTTTAATGGTGTGTCGTCATTTTCTTGTATTTAATGCGTTTCCCTCGGTTTTGGTTTATGATCCGGATTTGGTTTTTTTTCATCGATTTATGAGTTCTGAACATCGGTATACTACTGTTGCCTTTATTTGGGCCCTTAATTCCAAAAAAAAATATCACAACCTTCTTGTGGTCATTAACCTTGTGATAAAATTTCATAAATTTTTATTTCCTGAACTTAAGTTATTGTGCGAAATCCAAGACAAATGCTCATTTGAGCCCTTTTTTTGGATTTTCTTATCCCAGGCATAGATTACATTAACCGTATTCGGAACAACTTTTTGGAATTTTGAATCCTCAATGCTCTTCAAATTTGTATATGTTTGGCTTTTTAAATATTTTGATATGAGCGTCACTAATGAATCTTATGTAGACGAAAAGCGCGTCTGGTGTACTAAATTATAATCCATGTACCTTTGACAACTATTTACACCACTTGCTCCATGCCAATGCTGTTGGATGTTTTGTCCCAAAGGGTATCACCAGCCCAGTAGTCAACACTTAAGAGATTAACTGTTGACATGAATATCAATAATGTGGTCTTTTATAAAATCCCTGTTGACAAAACTTTTTATTTTTTTAAAACTAAGGATTTTCTTATCCCAGGCATAGATTACTTTAGCCGTATTTGGCACAAATTTGGGGAATTTTGGATACTCGATGCTCTTCAAATTGTACTTGTTTGGCTTTATAAATATTTAACCTAAAAGAGTTTGTATATATCTTCAAAAATTTTGCGGTCCTATAAAGATATGTTCCAAAGAATTTATATAGCGCACACAGAAGCAGATGTGTTTGACCGCTACGACATGAACAACTCTAATCTAAAATCTACCGAAAGGGAACAACGCACAAAGACTGTAGCTTCCACCAAAGTGTATCAGATTATTGAGAGAGAAGTATTCCTGTTTCGAAAAATAGAAAAAAAAGGCTCTCCTTAATTTCCTTTGTAGTTTTATTCTTTAAAAATCCACTTTGATTCCACCTGATGTGAGCTTCACTTAGCCGGCACAATTGTAAATCCCGAAATTGTCAAAGTTATTTATACAAACACTTTAAAAAAAAAACTGTCATAGCTTGTTAAGCACTCAAGAGGCGGTCGATACTCATATGATACTCAATGCCTTAAACTTTGACACGAAGTTTAGAGAAATGGGAAAGCAGAAGAACAATCATACTGACCTCTAATACAAATGTGATTGTTCTGTGTGTTCACTATTAAAAACATATGACACATATAAGCGAGTTGTGGGTGCATATAGGGAACATAAGCAGTGTAACGAATGGACGACGATTTTTTTTCTTTTACATGCTCGAGATATTTCTTTGCTTATTAATTTTTAAAAAATGTCTGTATCTGAATGTTAACCTAAAAGTGTTGTATATATCTTAAAATTTTGAAAATAAATAATAACAGAATTTGATTTTTGACCTTATTTTCGGCAAAATTGTTACCACATTTCTTTTTTCCGAATCTAATGATATATAATATAGCCATATAGTATGTTTGACGATGAAATCTGAAAAATATTGTGTCTGGTCACCGTTCTATTGATGATAATATGAATATTATATTCAAGTTATTATGCATTTGTTTGAGTGGTGTTTATATGTAATTACGTATTAGTTGTAGCATGTATTATTAACAATATAATGCAACTGATGTAACTTCAAAAATGTATAGTTCTTCTAACGTATGGGAAACAGATTAAATGACAGTATCAAAGACAACCGATCCTGCAAGCTTTGCAATTATACATTTACAGTAAGAACATCCATTCACTATGTATCTTCTTAGTTGCTAAAAACTTTTTTCTGGTTACCGCTTGAAATAATTATTTAGAAACATATATTCATTAATCGTTTTTTTCTTAATTGATAAATTAACGTTTGATTGAAAAGATTGCATTTATTTTATGTAGTGTTGAATAATACTGAGAGAGGAACAAATTTATGTCCTGTTTTCTTTTTTTTAAAACATCTTTTTAAATGCTTTTCTTATTATCAAAAAGTTGGCAGTAAACGTTCCAAAGAAAAGATTTTGAGAGAAAAGCAATATTATATTACTCAAATTAGGAGATGGTTTAATGTCAATATAATTGGATCCTTTCGAAATAATAAACAAGTTTTTTGAATAATTCTAAAGCTTTTTTTTTATTATTCTGATGTAGCCAGATTCCTAACAAATAATTATTACAACGGTCTTAACATTATTTATGATTTAATAATGATGACGAAAACAAACACTATATAGTATATAGTCTACAGTTGTTATGTCAGAATTTGTTAATTAAGGATCATGTATCTCATAGTTTTATTAGATCCTATAAAAGATCATGATCCTGATTTTAACAGAGTTTGCTTTGTCTCTTTATTACCAGACAATACAAGACAACAGCAGCTTTAACTGTCAGACATCTCTTAAATGACATAATCTTAAGGACGTGATGTAATTGAAGATAGTAATACTTCATTGTATGTCTACTTGAATGCATATGTACATTTTATTGGTAATTAATGACAATAATTAAACGATAATTTGTACAGCAGACGCCAAACCTTCTAAAACTAGTTCAAATACATCATCGGCACTTTGAGTTATTGAAATGAAGATGCCAGAATGTTGATGAGCCAGGAATATGTCAAAGAATAACTTGTCCTTTTTCTAAAAATGTTCTTTGAAAAATACCAAGACCTTGTCAATTAATATTCCGTATCAACTTCACAAATAAAACAGGATGGCTTTGAAGTATAGATTCTAGGAACTGACGTTGTTTGTCATCTCAATACTTGTTGGTGGGGTTCGTGGTTCATAGTCTTTATTTGTCTATGTTGTGTTTTGCGTACTATTGTTTGTCTTTTTCTTGTTTAGCCATGGCGTGTCTGTTATGTTCGTTTTATGAGTTTGAATTTATGTCTGGTATCTTTCACCCCGTCTTTAATAACGTGTTAAAGTAATCTTTTATTTGTCCTTGTAAAAAAATACTTTTACTCTGTAGTCTATTTGTGGTAATGTCCATTTGACAATGCTCGGTACTTATACAACCCATCATTGAGATAATGCGAAATAGTATTTTATTTGTCTTCTTCTCTTTCGTTTTTGCTTATGTGATGGTGTATATGTCTTTTATTTCTTTGTTGACGTATATGTTTGTTTTAAATTTATTTAGATTATAACACAATGTGAACTGCTGTACCCCTTTTTGACATTTGTTTTACCTTATGTCAGTTTGTTTTGTTCACATATCGTTGTCAATATGATGGGATTTTACGCGAAGTCATACAAGTGAGAAGTGAGAGGTTTAGATAGCTTTAAAACCATGTTTAACCTACAGTTTTCCACGTCAGAAAATGTCTCTACCATGTCCGCAATATAACGGTTGTTATCCATTCGTTTGATGTGTTTAAGCTTTTCATTTTGCCATTTAATGAGACGCTTCCGTTTAGAATTTCCTACGATGTTCAGTATTTTTGTGATTTTACCTTTAGTTTTGGTTTAAACTTCTACTTTTTTAAAAACCTTGCCATATCTTTTGTTCTTTTCTTTTTACCTTTTTTTCTGTGTCATTGCATTAATTCATTTTCGTGAGAATAGAACTAATTGCATAACAGTGTGGTCGACAGTAAAACGTTTGTAGGTTGTAACTTGTTTGTCAACGGCTATGATTTTATGCTCACCTAGTCTGTCAGAGGCCTTCCAGTGGGGATTGAAATATTCACTTGTTACACATTCCGATACATAAAATGAAACTTTCTTTTTACAAAGCTTGAAAGGAATTTGTTTTAAATATTTATTATAATCATCACATACAACCGTGTCATTTATAAGAATAATAATGTTCAGAGATGATATTATTTAATAATAATAAAAAAAAAATAGGTTTATCCATTGTAAAAAAAACTATTAAGTTGGTGGGGTTAATTAACAAAATATCTCATTGATTAAGAGCACAACTACTTCTACGGTGTGATCATTTAAGAATGGCCTACTATTTATTCAATGCGTATACATGTGGGTTTTGTTTGTGAAGAGTTCTGGATAATTAAAAAATCATTTGATTTCTTTGTTTAATACCATAAAACGATTCATTCTTTCAGAGATTTGTCACTTTGCCTTATCTTCAAGTCCAACACAATTTCTCACGTTTCTTACAAAACTTATATTCTTGTGATGTATTCTTTTGTTGAAAAAAAAATGTATAGATATAGATAGATATAGGAAGATGTGGTATGAGTGCCAATGAGACAACTCTCCTCCCAAGTAATAATTCATAAAAGTAAACCATTATAGGTCAAGGTACGACCTGCAACACGGAGCCTTGGCTCACACCGAACACAGGCGCTTGGGTGTATGATACAGATTTTTTTTTTTTTTTTTTTTTTGCTGATTAAAATATTCAATTTTCTATATTTATAATACATATCTATCACTTCTGTGCATGTTTCACCTAGTTTCGAGTGTTTTAAACGACCCAGAGAAAATACCCAATTTTACTTTCCATATTATAAAGAAACTAGTATGGATAGTAAAATTGGGTATTTTCTCTGGGTCGTTTAAAACACTCGAAACTAGGTGAGACATGCACAGAAGTGATAGATATGAACTACATAAACAGACGACATCATGCATTGTAACTTTTAAAGCCAATTAAGTAAAAAAAATAATCTGAAAGAACGTGCGATATCATATTAGGAAAATTGATGGTCAAACCATAACAAAAAATCAAGTAAAGAATTTTAAGTATTCAACCTTTATAGCTTGCTGTTCGGTGTGAGCCAAGACTCCGTGTTGAAGGCCATTTTTATTTATTTTCAAATTACAAAGGTTATTCCTGATAAGTATTTTTAATTATTTTATTTAGGCGTTTAGAACCTTTGGTGACCTCACAGTTTAAATTTCTATGATAAGTACGTCGTGAGCAGTGGGCATTACAGACGAACGTTCACCTAATTTTCCCCAGTCAATGAATGGCCATAGCTACACTGTTATGAATTTCATACTAAATGAATCTGTTTTAATTCCATTAAGTATTATATATGTTATCATAAGAGTTTTACAAAAGTTTAAAGTAGATTTGACAATACTTTTTATTTAAATATCAATCCTTAATTCTTCGTAGCAGACATATAGCTTTTATGTATAACATGTATATGTAATGACTACTGAGAAAGTATCAAGTAAAATTGAGAATGGAAATGGGGAATTTGTCAAGAGACAACAACCCGACCATAGAACAGACAACAGCAGAAGGTCACCAACAAGTCTGCAATGCAGCGAGAAATTTCCGCATCCGGAGGCGCCCTTCAGCTGGCTCCTAGACAAATATATATACTAGTTCAGTGATAATGAACGTCATACTAAACTCCAAATTGTACACAAAAAAATGAAATTAAAAATAATACAATAAAATTGAGAATGGAAATGGGGAATGTGTCAAAGAGACAACAACCCGACCAAATAAAAAACAACAACAGCAGAGGGTCACCAACAGGTCTTCAATGTAGCGAGAAATTCCCGCACCCGGAGTCGTCCTTCAGCTGGCCCCTAAACAAATATATACTAGTCCAGTGATAATGAACGCCATACTAATTTCCAAATTGTACACAAGAAACTAAAATTAAAATAATACAAGACTACCAAAGGCCAGAGGCTCCTGACTTGGGACAGGCGCAAAAATGCGGTGGGGTTAATCATGTTTATGAGATATCAACCTTCCCCCTATACCTCTAGCCAATGTAGGTAAGTAAATGCATAACAATACGCACATTTAAATTCAGCTCAAAAGAAGTCCGAGTCTGATGTCAGTAGATGTAATTAAACAAAATGACAATAATGCATAAATTAAAACAGTCTACTAGCAGTTAACATTAAGATATACTTCACAGTCTAACGACGTTCTACTTTGACTTTTATTGCATAGACTTACTATATTTCATCTATTAAGACGGCAGTGTAGAATGATTATCAAAATATAAGATTTACAAATATTATGAAATAAACTTCAGGTGATGAATCAATATCTATATCGAAAGATCGAAACAAGTGAAATTACAAAACTACTGAACTCCGAGGAAAATTCAAAAAGGAAAGTCCCTAATCAAAAGGCAAAATCAAATGATGAACAACTTTCATATTCCTGACTTCGTTGAGGCATTTTCGAAAAGATCATGAAAGCCAAGATATATAAACAAATGCTCAAAATCTATAATTTAATAAAAAAAAAATCTAAACTTAAATAATTTACAAATGTTTACAACGGCCATGTGTATTTAGATACTTATTTTGCTATTATTTCACAGACTGCGTACAGAACCAGTTAATATAGAACATCAATACAAAGGCGATTAAATTGCAGACTATTATATAAAATCTAATACTAGTTTCAATATGGTTTCCGTTATCTATTCTTTCAAATGTTAAGCATAAAGAAGATAAATAACTATCTCTTAAAATAGTACAGATACATCGATTTAAGCTTCCGCTTGACTTACTTATCCGAACAAAACACTACAATGATAGCCTTTATCAAACAAAATTGGTAAAATGCAGTGAGTAATTGTTTCTTATTTATATTTTAAACTAATATTTTGTTGTCAATTGTCAAATCTTTTTTATTTGTTATTTGTTCAGTGATTTTCTGACTATTTATTTTGCGTAGGCCTAGACAATGATTTAAAAGTTAGTGGCTGTCATGAATAAACGATTTTACCAACATTAGACTTTCAAAAATAAAAAAAAAGGTAATAAACCCTTTTTGAATAATATCACTGGTAAAACAATTTATGTCATATCCTATTATTATTTTAGAACAATCAATTTCAAGATAACATGTTTTAGTAGTTTAACTATTTCTAGCTACATTATATCCACTCTAGTGAGGGAACGAAAAAACAGTAACCGCACAATGTGCACGTGAAAGCAGGACATAGAGAGTAAATAAGCACAGGATTTTACCATTTGTCAAAAAGCTATTATTTGAAGATGCTGACTAGAAAATTGCATAATTTTTTTTATATATGATACAAAGTCAAGATAATACACACATAAAGTAAATACGCAGATAAGTGGCATATTTGCAAATGTGTCATACGCAACCAGCTAACCTCGGTTAATTCTTTTTCTCTTGGAGGTATGGAATCCACCGAGTTGGGACGAAGGATGTCATACGACATAGTTTATCAATATCCAGTATCATATATCCAGAAACAAGAATCAAGGATTTGTGATTTGATGAGAAATGATTTAACAACATGTTTTATATGTGCATCAATGTATATCAATATCCAGTATCATATATCCAGAAAGAAGAATCAAGGATTTGTAATTTGATTATGAATAATTAACAACATTTTTTATATCTGCATCAATGTAGAAAACATAGTCTTCATAGATTTATACTTATTTATTTATTTACAGATATGCATAGGAACAAGTTTCTTTATAATATGAACGTTTTTTCACTATGACCTCATTTTACCGCGACTAATTTGGTGGTGCAACTTTACATTATTTAAAAAAAAATTCCATAAAGTTGGTGCTCACGGCTGTCTTAGTTTTTAAGTAATGTTCCTTTGCTTTTTGTCTGTTGTTTTGTTGTGCATATACTAATATTGTGTCATGGAATGATACCACTTATCTTTTATTTATTTTGTATTCGTGTATATGGAAGCAGGATATAAACAAAGGTTTGGTCTGTTAGTGTACCACATGGTATACGTGAACATTATAAATCTCGAAACTAAATATCAAAAGAATGAAGGCCAGAAAGACTAAGTTCAACCGGTAAGACAACGTTTTAAAAGGAGTAGGAATATATTTGAAATCAAATTTGTTAAACGTGACTTAATGGGTTAAAAAAACCAAATGTTCCTGGTAAATCCTAAATTAATATCGTTGTTTTATAAGATAGTATTTAGCCTATCACAATGGCATCATTAGTTATAACTATCTGACACCAGTTTGAATTCTCTATATAACATGAATATTTGATCTTTGACTAGTAAACTTGGTATAAAACACTTCCTGAGAAAATGTTATTGTGGCTGTATAACACCAGCTGTATTATTGTGGGTCGAATAAGAATTTACTAATAATATTTGTAAATAGAAAAGTATATTCTTCACAATTGAATTTACAATTATAGCTCTTATTTTAAATTGATAATAATTACATAGCAAAGACAGAAAATGACAGAACTAAAACATAAATCCTAAACTATATATTTTACTATTAAGAATAACCAGCTATCACATACTTTACGGACAAGAGAATTTTTCTGTTCAACGTCATTTAGAACTGTCCTAACCAAGAACTTATTCTGACAGTTCATTCTAAAAACAGATTTTGACTGTTCTATCCAAGAACAGATCTTGACAGTTCTATATAAGAACACATTTTGACAGTTCTATCAAGAACATCTTTTGAAAGTTCTATACAAACACATATTTTGACAGTTATATACAAAAACACATTGACAGTTCTATACAAGAACACATTTTGACAGTTCTATCTGTTCTGTTTTGAGACCTTGGTTTGTTTGTCAAGACGCATATTCGAAACCTAGTCCATATAAGAAGCTACTTCCATTTGTCTATACAAAAAATAAATGCCAACAATATATATTTATATATAACAACGTGTTAGCTTTAAATTTGTTTTATGAATGGATTTTAATGGTCATCATTAGCTTCGTTGTCTGATTGTCTATTGAAGGGGGTAGACTTAGTATATGGGATACAACTCTAACATATGTATTGAAAGTCATTAGTGCGTTTTAACATAGCAGTAAATTAAACAGTGATCAAGCATTTATGTTGTTTACATCTGGCTGTGAGAATGATGCAAACAGATCTAGTAAGCTGTACATGTTTGACACCACCAAACAATAAACTAAAGAACCATTTTGTTTAAATGAAAAGGTAGAAAATTACTATTCATACATGAAATGCTTTAAAAAACACCAATGAACTGAGTCTGAAGAGTTCTGGAGCAACTATACTGAGTGACTATAAGTTATAATGGACCTTGTGGCAATTTGGGAAAAAATCTTGGATGTTTTGTGAAATTCGATTTGAACATATGAATTATATAGTCTTAGTGCTAAGTCATTGATATAGAGTTTGTACTTAATGTTTGTGTTTGTGTTTTTTTTTTCCCAATATAAAAGGCACAATTCTTGAAGATATGATCTAAACATCAATCCTAGTACAAGCATACGTTAATAGATAATCTACATTGACACAAAGATAATACTTAGATAGTAACAGACTGTCAAAACGATGAACTTTGAAAGCGTCTCCTATTGATAACAGGGGCATTTTTTTGTCTGGGGAGAGAAACCAATAAATAGTTGTGATAAAAAAATAATACAAACTCGTCCCAAGGATACTCGTCCCATACTGAATATTATTGTTTTTCTTTATAAAATTAATTACAATTATCATTGGGACAGTTATCTTTTGACTATTGCACATTAAAAGAATGCAAAGACAGTCTGTAGGAGGTTTTGTAAGGGGGAAATTAATTTGGTCTCAAAATTTTACTTTTCTCGGGTGCCTTGTGAGCCAACTTTTGAAAATTTCAAAAGGTCAACTTCAATAAAATTTTGTGATTTTAAAGATTTATAACCAATAAATATTTAAACAATTTTTTGCACGAATTACAAGACAAATATTTTTGCCGGCTAAAATTGAAAAAAAAAAGAGTTACTGAGCTGGCCAGACTTTTCGTGGTATCAATTATTAAAAACAGACTTTTTATACATTCAGGCTATTTGTATTCCCATGAATTTTTCAGATTTACTTTAAAATATGTATCTTCTATGCGTTTTAACAGTCGGGGGAATTTCTAATGACAACATGTGCAGAAACATACAATAATTTTACCTACTAGTGTTTTCAATCGTTTTTAGGATACCCCAAAACAGGTCATATACAGTATACCCTAAACATAAAATGAAACGGTGAATTTCCTTAAGACTTTGGCAGATGGTGCATGGACCCCTACCGTTTCAATAATGTTAATATAAGAAAAATTAAACGAGAGGAAAATGTTGGTATTACCAAGGCCTACCCCCTTAAACCTTTCCAAAATTTCTTTTTTAGTTTGAAAAGTAAGTAACTTATTACTAACCCAATCTGGTTGCTAACCTTTTATGGTTACTAACCATGTATTTTCAGGGCACCCTATACCAAATATATATAGTCACCACGAGTAATCCGTTAACCAATCATATCGACATAAATCTATAGGAGGTAAGATAATACGCAATATGTTCGCTTATTAAAATTCACTTGTATATGCAAGATAAACAAAACGTGTATGCATTGACAGAACAGAATAGGCTTTTAAGCGTGTTCGGTCGATACGATATTGTCTCTTTTCTGTGCTAGAATTTATACAATACATTATTGGCGAAGTGTTTGAAAAATCCGTTCGTTATTTGTAAGTTGACAGAAAGATGATAACTAAATCAAAACTTTATTGACAAGGTCATTTTTGGGCTTTGTTATGCTCTATATTTCCTGTTCTACGCAGTCGATAAGTTCAGATAGTAATTGAACATTATAGTGCATTCTGCTTCATTATAAATGTTATATGTCTCATGGGATATCTTTGCAAATGGATCATTTAAGCACATTACATACAAAACATAACATTTGTCCATACGTGAAAACTGTGTTACGGATTATAATGTTCAACTTTATTGACTTGATTGTTATCCTATTAACTATATGTAAAGATTCTTTACATATCTTATTTTTCAAAACTTTTTTAAATTGTCATAAAGACTTACCTGAATTGTTTACTGTATAGAATCAACTCAATTTTACGTAGATTAAAAGGAGTAGGTCCAGTAAGACCCATTTTGGCCACAAAATATAGCAGTTTTACAAAATTGTTAAAATGTAAACTTTGCTCATTGTTGAAGGCCATACGGTGACCTACAGTCGTAAATTTCTGTGTCATTTTTGGTCATTTGTGGAGAGTTGTCTCATTGGCGATCATACCACATCTTTTTTTTTTATATTTGAGCTATATATTGGAAAGAAGAATACTTCTGTTACATACATACAGGCTGTTTTTTGACAATACAAAGCACATGTATCGGGTACTACCATCTACAAGTCATTCTAAATTACTGAAATCTTCACAATTTTAGCATTTGAGTTAATTTTAAGACGTTTGTCGTCTGAAATCGAAGTGGCCGCATTTGTGTTCATTCATAATATTTTAATGTAAGTTGTATTGATGATAATACATAACATATATAAAGGTTGAGGATAAACACGGTTGCAGCCACTTTCATTTTGGACAAAAACCATCTAAAAGAGACATATTATGGCACATTTGATAGATTTATATATTTTAGCTTAAATTTGAGCGTCTTAAGCTTTAATAACTAAATTTTTCACATAAACTAATTGAATCTACTAAAGAAGATACGTTAGTGTTTAAAAAAGTGTTCAAAATCTTTCAAAAGACGAACCGGAAGTTTTAGGCCAAAATCGGTCCTTACCGGACCTATTTCTTTGTATTTAAATCAGACGCGCGTGTCTCCTACAAATTAGAGTTCTCTTCAATTACGGTCGAATCAAAAAAAGTAAAACAAAAAAGGCCAAAAAAAAAAATACGAAGTCAAAGAGTATTGAGGACCAAAAATTCCTAAACGTTTTCAAAAATACAGCTTTAATATCAGGGAATCTATTCCTGTGGAAGCAAAGCCATAGTAATTCAAAGTTTGTAAACAGTTAATTTATAATTATGCCATATCAATGATAATAATGCCATATCAATGAAAATTCATGCCAACATAGAAGATATTCAGATTGGTATACTCTTAAATACAATTGATTATTAGGACTTCATTCTTATATTTAACACAATTACTCAGTTGGCAAATCTATAGGATTAATTTTATTTTTTTTTAAGATAAAAAATTTGTAATACATATATTTCTCTCCAGTGTTTGTTTGTTACTCACGGTGGACTGTAAGGTATTCAACTGAGGATTTGTGCACATGTAATGCAGCACAACCAAGTCACTTTTAGTTGCTACAAGAGAGTCGATCAAACAGCTTTACCAAATCCAAAGTAGAAAGATTTTGAAAACTAGGAGTTTAACTCCTTCTGAAAAAGTTCCCATTTGGATTATTTATGCCTTTTTTAAATACAAATTGCCAACTTACATATTCCAATTATGGAAATGTGTTTTTAATAATTCAGAGAACAATGTGAAAGGGACTTGTTGTACATGAAATGTATTTACGTTCCAATGTGCTTGTGTGTTTGATTTTGCCTTTTGATACTAGGAAAGGATTTTACGTTTTAAATTTTCATTGGAGCTCGGTTTGTTTGTTATTTCACTTTTGATAATCCAAACTGTTTAATATTTTAACAAAGCTGAATGTTCAATTCTAGAAACTTCCATGTTACAGGATTACTTATCGTTTGATTATAAATATCATTTATTACAAAAACACTTCCATTGGGACATGAGTATTTGTTTCAACTACATCATTCGCTTCATATGATGTCATTAACAAAACACGTAACTGCAACATATTCTCCCGTCAAGAATTCGCTGGAGAAAACAGTTAGACATTGAAAAACTGATAAAAAAAAACCCTAATCACACAAAAAAGAAAATTTAATCACAAGGAAAAGCATTAACTGATGTAAGTTTAGCTAGCTATAACACCAGAACATTGAATGTCCCTTTAGTATCTTTCGACCCTTTAGTATCTTTCGACCCTTTTTTTATGTATTAATGACAAAACAGTTTTTGACCAAATAACATAACAAAAATGCCATGATTTTCTTTATGAGTATAAAATAAAAGTTTCTTGTAAAGATACAATAAATAAAAGAATTTTAAAATCTGATATTAAATCTGAATCGCTTCTAATCCAAGTAGACAAAATATATCACTTTTAAATGATGGAGTGGTGATTAAATTCTTTTGTTCTAAAATAGAATAACAAAATCAATAGTCGTTTAACCTTAAACTGTAAATAATTTCTTGATAGAAAGTTAAACTAACACTTTGTTCAACAATACTTTTGATTTATCCAATTGTAAAAGTCTCAATTTTTTTTTAAAAAGCATAATGTAAATCAAAGCACTTTTTAATTCTCTTCAAAGAGCTTAAGCTTGGGATAAAAAAAAAACATGTTTACACTCTTATCTTCCTTATTTATAAATTGAATACCAAAAAGAGTCATGAGTGGTACAGTATACAAACACAATTTTGTATGTGATTAAACAACTCTAGTGTAAATTCAGAAATATTCATAAATTGTTTCGTTAATTTATAACTGGGAATTTTTCAGAATAGAACAAAATTCGAGATAAGTTTTTGCGATTTCAGGAAATTCTAAATACTTGTAATATATATATCAGATATCAGAATGCAAGTTCCTTTTGTTTCGATACCCAGCTTTTTGCATTATTCGCAATAATAAAAAAACTCGCTATAATTTCTAAATTTGCGTTTCTTATATCTATGCATAAAATGTCATGTATTATGATGTATAAAAAAAGAATATTCGGAAGAATTATGCATTTTCCTCTTCGCGTGAATGGTAATTTAAACATACACATGTATCAGTATGTTCTGCACATTTTCGAAGCAGGTCACCCAAAAAGCGAACACAATAATACAGAATTATTATTATTCGTAAATTGTGATAGGCAATAATTTTAAATGTAGGTGACAAAGATATCAACCGTTATTCGTAATCAAGGATTTTGCATGGAAAAATTTATTATAAATATCGATACTTTGTTACTAGTCTGTATGTTTTGCATTCTATTTGGCGTTATTGGTGTGTGAAAACTCCTGATGTAAATGAAACAATGGTACTCAATTATTTAATATCTCTTTTATAAATGAGAATGAGAAAACATGTCTACTGTTTTGTATTATTTCAAGTTTGTTTCATTTAAATTATAAGTAAAAATTCCAAAATATAAGTTTCTCTCGTAATTATTAGTATCGTTGGGTTAAAAAAGGGAGAAACAGTTATTCTAGCTCTAGACCCCCTGAGTTCTCCTTCTGGTTTTTGTAATTTTTCTATGTAGAGTTTTACTATAGACTGTTGGTAGTCATGTATTTTTTTTATGTTTAATCAGAACATAATTCTTTCGTATTGGACTCAAGATTTGTGTACTACCCTGTTAGAACATTTTCACCCGTTCCTTTAAACACTTATTTAAGTAAACTGATTTGCGGCGGAAAAAAATGACAACAAATGTCTTGTAAAATGCCCCACTACATGAAATTTGGCGAATTAAAAAAAAAAAATCTGAATCAACGTGTCAATTTAAGAAGTATTTTGTATTCGTCTTAAATCAATAAAATTGAATTTGAAAATAAGGTCTTTATGTTTTTTCTGTGTTTTTTCAGAATTCCTGTTATTAGAAGTGCATTCTGTTTTCACGTTTATGGGCATCCGATGCAGTATCACGTCGGATTATTATTTTTACAATTATGAAATATGTTTTAAGCCTAGGCGAGTTATTTAAGGTAGCACAATACAAAGATTTTTCATCCACAATCAGACATCTTTAAACTGATGTAATTCCACTCATCTTTCTTTAAATTTTATAAATGAGGTACCAAAAGAAAGAAGAAAGATTAATCTTTCAAATTGTGATAATTTCATTATGACATAATTATTACATAATTAATTGTTATGTAATAAGTTGCCATTCTGTGATGTCCATACTTGAATGAATTTAGCTTCTTTGTTCTTCATAGCATCCTAAATTTTTTTATAGGATCTTGCACAACACAGTTTGACCTCCAAAACTGTCTCTTAGATTTTTCCTATTGTATTTCATTCTCTCATAAATCTTCAATGAAGTTTGCAACATCAATTCATTAGAGACCACTAAGTTCAATTGGGTATAATATTTGTTCTATTGATGTTTTTGGAGGTCAAGCTGTGTTGTACAAGAATCTATAAAATATTTTGGGATGCTATGAAAAACAAAAACGCTAAATTCATTCAATTGTGGACATCACAATATAGCGACTAATTGCATAATAATTATGTCATAATGAAATTAACACAACTTGAAAGATTAATCTTTCTTCTTTCCTTTGGTACCTCATTTATAAAATATAAAGAAGGATGAAATGAATTACATCAGTTTAAAGTTGTCTGATTGGGAGTGAAAAAAATTTGTATTGTGCTACCTTAAAAAATCATCATATACAATATATGTTAGCAAACGAAAAAACATTCCACATAAGATAATTTGTTTGTTAATCAAGTCAAGCTTAAATCTTAGAATGATATGCTGAAATTTGTAAATTGAAATGCGGCAATCATGTTGTTCTTATAACGTCAGTTTCTTTTTTTAATAACATTAATTGCTTTTTGTGATGGTTTCCTAAGATAGCAAATAAAAAAAAAATATAAGTCTGGATTGTTGTCTATGAATTATCATTTCACTTTCACAATGCATGTTCACAACCTATGTAACCTGTAGAATGCATTTAGTTCCAAATAAACCATTGATATACTTAACAAGATATCTCCCAACAATATGGGAATATAGTATCTGAATAAGAAAATATTTGTTTTCTATTTATTTGTTTCTCTTTGAATATAGCAACGGGTTTTCATGTAAAATAACTATTGATTAAACGCTCATTATGAACGCTGAATTTACTTCGTGGCTAATTTGGTCGCGCGTAGTCGTGATTTTGCTTGAAATTGCAGCTTTGAAAATGAAAGGCATATATTGTAATCTTAGTTGATAAATAGAACTCACTAACTATGGCAGCAATGCCTAAATAACTAGAAATTTTGTGTTTCTAAACGCTTTTTCATATTAACCTATATCAGGGATGCTCAACCATCTATATTTGAAAGTTAGGGATGTGTAAATACATTGCATCTTTAAAAGTAATCAATACTTCAAAATAGTATTAACATTGTTCTATAGTCAATAGTAAAATTTCAAAAATACTGAACGCCGCGGAAAATTCAAAACGGAAAGTACTAAATCAAATGATGAAATCAAAAGCTTAAACACATCAAACAAATTGACAACAACTGTCATATTCCTAACTTGGTAGAGGCATTTTCTTATGTAGAACTGTTCCTAATGGAGGAGGTTTCCTTAATTTTTCAATTACTTCTTGTTTATGAACGGATATGTTTTTTTTGTATTAATATATAGTATGTCTTATGTCAGTACCGAAAACACGCACTACTGAGCTGATGATTCTCCCAAATAATAATAAACATACATATATGGAAATAATCCAATGCTTGTAAACACACTGTGTTTAAACCACACCGGCAAAAGTTGTTCGGACTCGATGGTATCTAACATCGGGCACAATGACGGAACATCAATAGACAGATGAAAGATAGATTTCTCCTTATTTTTTTATTTTTTTCATGACCCTTTTCTTTCGTTCCATATACAGAAATACAAGCATTGAGATGCTCATAATAACTAAATTTGCAATCTTCGTGTCAGTATCTATCTTCATGTACCTTTCTTTCCGTACAATGTGAACAATTTAAAGAGAAATTAAACAATTTCGAGGCAAGGTTCACTCAATTTGTCATTTTGACATCCATTTTTACTTATTTCTCTGTTAATATAGAACGTTTGTAGAAAATATTGCATATCACAATAGAAAATAATTGTATATGTATATATATTCTTTGATATCATAAATTAATAAGAAAATAAGGAGAAACCTATCTTTCCTCTGTCTTTCGATGTTCCGTCATTGTCTCGGATGTTAGACACCATCGAGTTCGAATAAATTTTGCCGGTGTGGTTTAGACACAGTGAAATAATATACACTCTTTAATTGTCGTGAGTCTGAATAGAAGGACTTTTCTGTAATAACCTTCACAAGGCACGCTCTAACCTAAACTTTCGAAAGCCAGGGATGCTTCGACATGTGCCTATGAGACATCGAACCAAATATCCCTAATAATTATTAATCTATAAACGTGGGAAGTTTCCTCTGACAAACATCATTGAATATCATGAAGATTTGACGGAAAATTCAAACGGATAGTTAAAATTCTTAGAAAAATCCAATTTAGTTCGCACACTTTCCTAAGTTTTTACTTTTAGGGAGCTATTTTTTTCTTAAATGTTTTCATATTTAGTAATTGTTTGTACCTATTTAAATTCCAATGTACTTTTCTTACTTAAATTTTTGTTACTACGAAATTATAGTAGCATGTACTCTACATTAAACTAACAGTATTTTTTCTATGATTAAAGATCATGTACTGGATAATTTGAACAAATTGGTCAAGTAATATAAGTTATTCCATTATCCCTCATTTACGACTTCGTACAATTTATATAATTTCAAAGTAGTAATTGGACCGTTTTTCTCTTATAAATGATGATATAGGAAATTATTCAGACGGTTTGGATAAAATTTATACCGAAATTTGTCATTAGTTTTTATCAGATTTTCTATATAAAGGACATATACCTTATTAGTCCAAATGTCCTTACAGTTTTTCACGATATCTGCATTTTATATGATTTCTTTAGAATAAAAAATTAATTCGAAATGACAAAACCATACAACAAAGACAACACAAATTCTTTTATATCAATGATACAAAATAACAGAGAAGAATATAGGAAAATGACATTATTGTATTTTAGAGGAACCTGTCTATTGACACTACTTTCAATTATCGAGATTCTTTTTATTATTTACCTACTGTTTTGGTAAATGTCGATTACCTTTGACCTTGATACTGAATTCATAATAACTTTATATAAACCTTAATGTTATAGATTATATGACGTTCTCATGGTGTTTTCAGTTTGTTTGAAATTACTAACCTAATTCTATATTAATATTTTTGTAATTCTTATAATTAGTTATCAAAGGTACCAGGATTATAATTTATAAAATACATCAAAAACCATTATTACAAAGTTGATTTAATCGCAATTTTTATCCAATGTTTAGAAATTTACCTGTGACGTCCTTTTTTGTGGCGTTCATGTGACAAACAGTTCGTTATATTGTTATGCTGGTTTTTTGTTGTTGTACTGTCCTAAATTAATTTTAGCTACACGTGATTATTCTGTGATTAACATGTCGAAATGTATTATTATTTCATTTCTTTGTGTATCTTTATAATGAGTATCTTGCATTCATTTGTACGGTATTTGTATCATGTACTGTTGTCATTTTAGCAGTATATTTAACATTGCCATACAGCGCAAGACACAGAAAAAGGTTCAACTCACATTTTATTTTTTCACAAAAAGTACTGTTTTTGAAGAACAAATAAAACATACAAATCAAGGTAAATATGTGTGTTATCACTGTCCCGTTACATGAAAAAAAAACTAGCAAATGCACTTGAAATTATCAAAACAAGCGTATCTTTAAAAAAAAGTTTAATTTTGTCAGGTATTTTTTTTTCACAATTTGAAAAAGAGATGGTGTGCAACTTTATGCTCTGGTTTCATTACATTTACATTATATGACGTAGGCGCTCCGGTAGTGTAAGATTGACAAAATTTATCAGATGAAGGTACCTAATCATTTTTCACATTGTAAAATTAAAAACGTATGTGTAAAAAAAGCAATAATTGTGCTAACAGTACATTAATATATTGATATGAAGATCAAGCTGTGACAGGTTGGCATTTTCTAAAAACAATCAAAACCGATAATCTTTAACCAAATGGAAAAATAAAAAGCTAAAACACATCAGAACTCGGTGTTGAATTTCAACCACTATATTTTCATTAGAAATGTAAACAATATCATACTCAATGATGCAATAAATAGTTAAAATTACTTTCCGAGAATGATATGCGAGTTATCTTTCTGTGTATATTCTCTCATTCTGATAAACCTTTTAACAACAAAAGTATTCTATTGGTTTCATCACATCAATCGTCATTTACTTCTTTTGAGCAATGGTAACATGGTCAATTTCAATACGTATATTACATCATTGATATCACATGTAACCTTTCTGCACTAAAGTATCCAACTCAATTTAAATTTATGGATGAAATTTACATAATAAGATTTAGCAATTTCCGGGTCCAAGGGAATACTTTCACTTATTTTCAATAACGTAATAGCAAAATGACGGCGTAGAATAAAACAACGAAACATTTTCTTTCTTTTCATTTTATAAAGTAATGTGTATAAAATACATCAAATACTTTGCTGTTTTTGCAAATATGTTGTTTAATTCATAATGAATTTAGTTATAGGCCAATGACCTTGGTAAGGAATTGATGTTACATTTTTGTGGGCATTCAACCTTTGTGAATTATACATGTCTTTCTTGCTACCAAGGCATGACTTAAGTTCTTTATGATTTGGAAGTTACCCGGGTATATTTGTATAGCCTGAACTACTAAAAACTCTGTAAGTTTTGTTTGACTCTGTCTTAGATATGCTGTCGTGTTAGAATATCATATTATTAAAGACGAAGAGCGGAAAAAAATGTTTGATAAGATCGTATTGGGTCGTTTATTTGCCTAATGGTGTTAATATCAGATGGCAGTATTTATAAGTGAACAAACGTAAACAACTTTAAATGTATTTGAAAAAAATGACCAAATGTGGCTACTACAGTATAATAACTTGAATATGATGTAGGAAATATGGAATCGTTTGAAATTCCTTAAAATAATATACAGTCATATCAACAAACATGTGTTGTGTGTAATTAGAATATATCAATCATAGAATAGACATAAATAATCTTAAAAAGAGTTTGCTCGATATCTGTAATGAAAAGCAAATACATTTTTCCTCATACTCATACTCACTTCTCATACAAGATAAATTGTTCTTGTTTCGTTTTTATCTGTCGTGCGTTTGTTTCACTTACAAATGGCAAACATCTGGATTTATAATAATTTGGATGTTTGAGTATCACACAGAGTAAAAACAGATGTTTATTTCTCTTCATGATCATATATATCTTGTGATTCTAATTAGTATTATTTTACATATAGCTTTCAAATATTTATATTTATATGCTTTTTCGATTCTAAGCTCTTTAAATATTTCTGTACTGGTTCGTCATTGGCCTGCAAATATTCATCTTTGAGCATCTATGACGAAGGTGCACACAGCTGTCGAAGGCATGAAACATAAAATGTTTCATTATCGATTAATTACACATTCCGCTATTTTAAAAGGTTTTTGTTTCAATTATAAAAACATTTTGTTACAGAAATTTACTTACAAATTGAAATTATAGTACCATTTTTGTACACGCAGAAGTTCATTTTACTTAAGAGAATTAAATGCTTCTTTTTGTAAATTCATTGGGATTTAAAAGCGTTGACCGAAGTACATTTTGTATGAAGTGCGAGAGCGCTTTATTCTTAAATGTGCGCACGGTCGAGGCTTGTATATATACAACCCTATGTAAATTCAAAAAGAAGCATTCAATACTTATAATTACATTTTTTTGCTTGGATCATGAAAACACAATTTCTATCACGTTTTTCTTTAATTTACCTGTGCCTTATGTTGTAGGACCTCGTGTCATCATGAATGTTACATTTCATTATGTGATGAATGTAAATTTCAGAAGGACACGAGATTTCTGTTAGCCAATCAAAATAACGTATCATAATGAAATATACATGCAGTATAATTATCATAAAAGTAATTGTTAGATGAATTAAGGAAGACGTTTTTAAAAATATATTTTAATAATTATGAATTTAATAAAACATTTAAATCGTCAATTGGGTGTCGAGGAGCCATGGTCTTGATTTCTTATTTATGTATGTGGAAAAAAAAATATCTAAAAAATTGATAACATTTACAGTTGCTTGAAATTGCTTAGATAATAACCTGCTTCTATCAAATAAGTAGCTACGGCTATGATTTTGACAGAGTGTCAACCTTTTGACCTAAATATGAAATAGTATTGATGTATGGTCGTTTAAGCGAGATATATATTTTCAGAAATATATATTTTGGTTACAATTAGTAATGTATGTCCCTCTGGTAACACCCTCCTTTCTTCAAATGTAAATTATCTTTTTCATGACTCCCTCGTGTTTCAAGAGATAATTGAAAATCAATACTGCTTAAGGAATCAATTTTGTTTCAGTTAACAGTTTTAAGATGTGATTGACCTTTTGTCTTGTAATGGCTTTGTTTTGTTTTAATATACTAGAATGGATCTATTGCTTGTGGTACATATTTCTTATGGACATGGTCAACGTTAAAAGAAGTCAATCAGTTAACATATTTTTTTTGACTGTCAAAAAAGAAAGGAAATCGTAAGCGGTTTGGCTGCACCAAATGTATTTGGTGTATATCTTATTTCATAGCACTCGGTAGTTGCGGCGCGCTGCTGATAGACCACGAAAAGTAGCGTAAGCTTCTCTGTAGTCTAAGCATCGGTGCGGACATGATTTAATCATGTACTTTCAATATGTTTTTTATATTCCTTATTCATAAATGTATGAATTATTAAGAAACGAATGTTCCGTCTCCTTCAGTAAAAGTTGAGTCTTTGTTAATTTGACTTTTCTAATGAGGTCCATATACCCCATTATGTTGCGGGGTTTTTATGGTCCCAGTTCTTTAAAATCTTACGGTGGTTCCAGATGAAAACCAATTAATGGTTGTGTTTCGGACGCACGATATTTACAAAATGTTTTTATCAACATTATATACAAAACAGAACACATAAAAAATTATATGAAATATTCAAAACAGTAACATACTACATTGTAGAGATCAAGAAATGAATAATTTAATACAGTTTAGTTCCATCAAAGTAAGATGCTGTATTGTAATCAACAAATATGATACAGAATTAATGCAATCATTCGATCAAGTTGTTGTAATACTTAACAAACGTATACGTACATAGTTGCAGTGTATCTTACGTTTAGAATTTTAACCAATATGAATATAGTGTTATGAAAAGTATGAAACATCCTCTCTGAAAGAGTACGGAAGTGGAAAGCGTATAATCGACGCTGCATAACTTTTACAGTCACCGTAACGTATTGTTTTACCGATATTAACTGTGGGTATATCAACTAACTAGCGATATTATATTTTAAAATACTTATTAAATATTATTTGATATCTAGTTTTAATGGTACTATTTTCGATAAAGTATATATGCTGAATTATTTCTTTAAAATCGTTCTTTTAGCATTATAGTATGAATAGAATAGTTACGAAAGGTATGTATTATATATTTATATTATATGGATGTTTAATTGTTTTATCTTGCACGTCTGGCAGTTTTGGATGTAATATACAATGGCAAAAAATTTAAATCTTCTGTTTATTTTTAGTATCTTTTCTCTACTAGTACATGTATTCATTGCAAGATCTTTATTGTACCTTTTTGTTAGTGCAAATATTAAAAAAAATACCGATAACTATGGTTAGATTTAATAAATAAACAAATTATAAGTTTAAATCCGTCAAGATTCATGTACCTATCCAATGTCTGCAACATTGTCAGTGGTTGTTAGATTTCATATCTCTAAGCTTTTCGATACTTTTTGAAAGTTTGGAATCGTGAGAGGGACAGATCATTGATTGTAATGAATAACAGAGGGAACTGTAACTGTTTGCCTCGATACCATTGCTATTTGACTGTTTGTCACGTCACAGAGTCTATCATTGGTTTAGAAGACAGATCCTCAAATTATGATGTGAACATAGTTATATTGTGTACACAACTTATTTCAATTTTGATATTGAGTTTTGTCATATTAATTTGCTATGTAAAAATTCCTAGAATTTCAAAAGTTTTGTTGAATTACTAAAATGAGTAATGACATATTGTAAAGTCTTTGATTTTAACTTGTAATTTCACAAACTCACGAAAATCTTTGGAATTCATTTAACAGATATTCAGGGAATTTGGTATCAAAATTAACACCCTGGTTACTACATATCTGGACTTGGTATAATTTTAATATTGCACGAACGTCAGCCAGTATAGGGTATGAAATTTGTAAAGATGATTTAACGAAATCTCAATGAATTATTCTACCATTATGTAATAGCCACTTATAATGCTGAGTGCTTTGATTATCTTTATTCAAATATTAGTTAAAATCAATCTACATGTGTCTTCAATGAATTAATTCTCACCGAAATTTCAGCATGAAGCACTTTAATGATATTGTTGTTATTGTATTTCGTAACCTTTGTATTTTACCATCATAGCATATAATAACGACGTGGCTGTTTAAACATTTATGTTTCTTTAATCAGAGACTTGCATTATATTTCGAGTTCATATGTATCGTAAAACAACACGATTAAAGGAAACATAAGCATTATTGTAGAAAACAACTGTATTTAAACAAACTAATGAATAGTTAGGTCTATGCAAATGTTTAAACTAACGAAAGAATTTCAATAACTGTTAAAACTAATGAAAAATAATCGTTGCAAAGATTATTGGATTGCAATATTTGCATATTTCAGAAATTTTGTTTATTTGTCATACTTATAACCTTAGTAAATTGTTGTTCATCTCTGAAAATTATGTATATAAGTATCAATGGGTCTTCGAAAGTTAATTTTAACAACTCTCCATCCAAATAACAATTTAAAAAAAGTAAACCATTATAGGTCAATGTACGGCCTTCAACACGGAGCCTTGGCTCACACCGAACAACAAGCTATAAAGGGCCCCAAAATTACTAGTGTAAAACCATTCAAACGGGAAAACCAACGGTCTAATCTATATAAAATTAAATAACGAGAAACGAGAAACACGTATAAATTACATAAACGACAACTACTGTACATCAGATGATATTCATAAACAAAACATTGCAAACTTACGAAAAATTTAATACATTTGAATTCCAATCAACAAAGATAGGAAAAAATATAGATTGTTGAATAAAATCTTTGTAAAATTAACACTATCTGATGTCAATCTGTAATTCGCGAAATGTGCTTGATTTTCCTATGAAATAAGACACAAATATTTGCAAGAGTTCAAAGTACATAATTATTCCACTCATTTTTATTAAATACAGCACAGTGAGATCAGTTTTTTTTTAGAAATAGCAGGACATGGTTCTAAATGTTTAAGATGCATATTTTGAAACATGCCAACTATCAAAGTGTCATTTTCAAAATACATCAGTTATAGATTATTAAATATAATTTAAAAACGATTATACCTAAGATTTCAGTACGCACAGTTAAAACATAAAAGTGGATGATCTTCAACACATTATGACTACTGTAATGTTATTTCCCTGTCTGTTGATTAAAATACTCGTTCAAATCTACTTACACTATTAATGACGAAAACACAATGGTGTTGCCATTTTTAAACAAATGTACCAATACTTGCTTGCTGTGCATGTATGTGGTTTTCTAATTGTTGAACACCGTACAGAGACCTTAGTTGCTTGCTTATATGTTATTTGATCGAAGGTGTAGATTTTTGCATTGGCAATTATACCACATCTTCATATTTTCATATACTCAAAACGTACTATAAAATTTAACAGTATTCAAATGATAGCGTAGATATAAAGCGATCGAATACACCATTGTTTCGTGTAAAAACTCATACAAAGCAGGATATGTCTACCATATCGAAACACCAGATCTTCCTCTGTTTAGAACTCATGTTGTCACTCAGTTGTTTTTCTTTTCATTTGACGTTTATTGCAACTTCTCATTTATCTTTCCTTCACTATGATTTTTAAAACGTGTGTAATTCGCATATAATATTAAAGGGTTTTGTTTTGCTTTTCCATCTAAATAGTGGTTGGTTTGTTTTAGATATGTTTTCATTATCCGTTAAGTTGTAGTACCATTACATCTATATCGTATATCTATTATCAAGGACTTACATTCCTGAAAAAGACTGCAGTTTACTTCTGAATTTTAGAACATCGAATATTTATCTTATGTATGAACAAAAAGTGCATTTCTTTAACAAATAGAAAAATGAATTTTATTAGAAGTATATATTGCCTTGCATAGTTGTGTTCTAGATACAGAAGTATAATGGTATTATAGATACAGCAGCAATAAAATGTTCGCATATGTATAGCAGAGGTAAAATGGTCTTCTATGTATAGCAGAGGTAAAATGTTCTTATATGTATAGCAGAAGTAAAATGGTCTTCTAGGTATGAATTTGATGTACAGTAGTTGTCGTTTGTTTATGTAATTTATACGTTTTTCTCGTTTCTCGTTTTTTTTATATTTTATATAGATTAGACCGTTCGTTTTCTCGTTGAATGGTTTTCCAATAGTAATTTTGGCTAGCTTGTTGTTCGATGTGAGCCAAGGCTCCGTGTTGAAGGCCGTGCATTGACCTATAATGGTTTACTTCTTTTAAATTGTTATATTGATGGAGAGTTGTCTCATTTGCACATCTTCCTTTATCTATAGAAGAAGTAAATTGGTCTTCAAGGTATTGCAGAAGTACAATGGTCTTCTATGTATAGCAGAACTACAATGGTTTTCTAGGTATATCTGAAGTACAATGGTCTTCTAGGAATAGCAGAAGTAAATTGATCTTTTAGGTATAGCAGAAGTAAAATGGTCTTCTAGGTATAGCAGAAGTACAATGGTCTTCTAAGTATTGCAGAAGTACAATGGTCTTCTAGGTATAGCAGAACTACAATGGTTTTCTAGGTATATCTGAAGTACAATGGTCTTCTAGGAATAGCAGAAGTAAATTGGTCTTTTATGTATAGCAGAAGTAAAATGGTCTTCTAGGTTTTGCAGAAGTACAATGGTCTTCTAGGTATATCTGAAGTACAATGGTCTTCTAGGTATAGCAGAACTGCAATGGTTTTCTAGGTATATCTGAAGTACAATGGTCTTCTAGGAATAGCAGAAGTAAATTGGTCTTTTAGGTATAGCAGAAGTAAAATGGTCTTCTAGGTATAGCAGAAGTGCAATGGTCTTCTAGGTATAGCAGAAGTACAATGGTTTTCTAGGTATAGCAGAAGTACAATGGTCTTCTAGGTATATCTGAAGTACAATGGTCCTCTATGAATAGCAGAAGTAAAATGGTCTTCTAGGTATATCTGAAGTACAATGGTCCTCTAGGAATAGCAGAAGTAAATTGGTTTTCTAGGAATAGCAGAAGTAAAATGGTCTTCTAGGTATATCTGAAGTACAATGGTCTTCTAGGAATAGCAGAAGTGAAATTGTCTTCTAGGAATAGCAAAAGTACAATGTTCTTCTAAGGGTGTGTTCTCATTTCGCCTTAGCTGTGAATTCCAGGTAAAAAAGGTAAAAAAATATACTAAGGCCAGATGGGAATTGAACTAAGGCGAAATGTGAATTTAGATAAAAATGTTAAATAAAAAAATTAAATCTTTGTGCTTTTATAACAATTTGAACAACATGTAATTAGGGAATTGTTTCTCTTGAATTATTATCTTTAATAAAAGTGACAATTTTTATGATTTCAAAAGTTGTGAAATCAGGAAAAATCTACAATAAAAAAAATGTAGTTGGAAAGTTGCTTCTCTTGAAATATTGTTTGTTTCATATTTAATAAAAGTTGCAACTTTTTTTAATTCATGCAGTTAGAAAAATCAAAATATTGTAATTATCCTTTACATTTTGCAACACAAAAAGTTTAATAGAAATAAAACCCACATATTTTCCCACAGACTTGTTTAATTGCATAACAGAAACTTTAATAAAATGAATATTAAAAAATCTTCAAAACTGTGCTAATTATATATATTAAGCAAAATCCATGGTATTCAATGACTTGACTTCTTCAAGATTTGAACAAATTACTAATGATTAGTTTATCATGAGATGCACAGACCACTGAGACTGCACAAAACTGCCTTCATTCGAAAGTAGTAGATAAGCACTCTACCAGACAAAACTGCAATCACGTTTACCAAATACTTAACCAAGAATACACACCTTGGAAAACGCACCACAGACTAATGCCTGCACCAAGATAACGTATAATTGTGATATGAAGAGATGGCAGATACCCACAACAAATCTGGAACCACCACCAGACAGAAGGACCCAGGACAAATAAGCATTTAGAGAGCTGGCATAACAAGCTCAAAAAGAGAGCCAAAACAGCACATCCAAACATATTTTAAATTATCAATGTGTTCAAGAAAGAGCAAGCAGCTTACGAGGCAAAGAAAGTACAGTGTGCAGCAGGTGGCAAGATGAGAGGAAAATCGAAGAAGTATAGATAAATAGAAGAAAGATTCACCACTTTAAAGGAAACCCTACACAAAGATACAAATGACTATATTCAGTACGGTCCAACGATTTACAGAAAAGAGCGACGATTTACAGAAAAGAACCGAAAAAAAACCGAAAAGGACCAAAAAGAACCGAAAATGGACCGAAAAGAACCGAAAAGGAATACATATATATTTATTAAATAAAGTTAAAACCATGTATATATACATGGATTTTTTATAGTGTTAAAGTTTTGACTGCCAACAGTCCTTGTTAAGGTAAATATTTAGAAAATTGTTTATCTTTTTATAGGTAAAATACACTAATAAACCTGGAGCGCATAAGTCAATGTCAACACTAGTATTATTGAATTATTAGAGTATATTGCTATTATTTTGTTGCGTGTTTCCTGTAGTATTTTTTCATTACTCATATTACATATCTATTGTCTGTGTATTGCATATATATATATATATTGTTTGTATGGCTATATGCCCTCCTAGGGGCCCTTATTTGGTGAATAAAAAAAAATCTTTTCTATTTTTCTATTCTATAAAATAGGCATCCAACCCTACCTGTATTTTTTCACATACATGTGAGTTAAAATTAGTCCTCTCACAGTATAAGGTTTTCAATGATTTGCAATTTGCTTATTTTCTTCGATTACAAAAAAAATCGATATCCTTTTCGGTTCTTTTCGGTCCTTTTCGGTTCTTTTTGGTCCTTTTCGGTCCTTTTCGGTTCTTTTCTGTAAATCGTCGCTCTTTTCTGTAAGTCGTCGAACCCTATTCAGTATGGTGATGCAGCATCTTACATCCTCAAACTTGGAAACTAAATTAACCTTGAGCATTCAAATGCGTATATCAGTGCCTTGTACTTGTATGCTATTTGTCTTTATTTATTCATTAAAATATGAAATGTTCATATCCAATTTGTCATCTCTAATAAGACTTTATTTACAAAATATAACACATGAGTAAAAAAAAAAAAAACACTTTCAGAAAAAAAAGAGCAACTATAAAAAGTGGGACACCAAAAATTAAAAAAAATATCTTTCCTTTAAAAAGTATTTCATGGTAGAATTTGACATCAAAATAACAAATATCAACTAATTGCAATACAAACAAAACATAACATAATAACAATGTTTACAGAAGCTCCCATTTCGCCTTAGTTAATTCTTGTGTACCTGAAAATTTGTACTAAGGCAAACTGGGATTAATTTTCTATATAAATTTTGACAGCTAAGGCGAAATGAGAATAAGCCCTTCTAAGTATAGCAAAACTACAATGGTTTTCTAGGTAAACCAGAAGTAAAATGGTCTTCTAGGTATAGCAGAAGAACAATGCATTATAAATTGTTTTTAAAATCCTTTAGGTATATTGATTAAACTTGTTGATAAAGAAATGGAACTGAGTTTCAACCACTTTCGGATTTGTACCCTGTAGTGAAACAAATTCATGTGATTTGGACCCTTCTCTTCAGGTTGTAGTGCGGATGCGATTCATACTCAATATAAACATGATCAATGGATTTACAACCATATAACACAAAATAAGAAAAGAATGACAAAATGACAATGACAGATTAATGTTTGAATATCACCTTGACTGCCTCCTCTCTTTTAAACGACGCATGAGTTGGCATATAGCCTGTACATTTCAACCCTTTTTTTTGGGGGGAGGGGGGGGGGTTACGTATTTGGCCAGTGCATATGTTTTCCTTAAAATCATTTTCATCTGTATTGAATCTGGTTGAAAAT
Source organism: Mytilus edulis (assembly GCF_963676685.1). Lineage (NCBI taxonomy): Eukaryota > Metazoa > Mollusca > Bivalvia > Mytilida > Mytilidae > Mytilus > Mytilus edulis. Next base: position 13,558,030 of record NC_092348.1, on the reverse strand, counting down.
ATTTGTGTCTTGGGGTTTACAATTGACGAAAGATTTTTTAGCGTAGGAATTGATCACCAATCACAATTTCCTTTTTAGTGATGTAAAAAACAAGCAACAGCATCACCTATTTTATTAGTACACACTCCTTTTTGAAAGGTGTAGTGTAAAGTATTGACGTAGCTGCAAACGATACATTGACCGCTCTGTAATTAATCATTTGTCGGATGAGTGGCACATACACCCTTTAATGTCTAGCTCTTCCTACAAATAGCAATAATGTAAATCTCGAGTGAATCAATTACCTTTCCTACTGTTTTATATTTAGACAAAACATATCAACAACTTTGTCAAGGTGTGGTGTCTTTGGTGCTGTTTTCTCGTTGTGATGAATCTCTTATCTTGTTTTCAAAGCCCTCGGATACAAAACTGTTGTCGTTCTCTATCACTTCTGATAAAATGTTCAGAAGAATACCTTCATTATACTAAATTGTCTAATTTAAGCAACAAAAGATAACCTAACAATATGATATAATTTTGTATGAGTCAATATGCATACACTTCACTTATGAGTGGAACTGTACATAGATTTGTTTACGCATTTTCATGAAACAGGAATCCCCTAATGATAGATACGTGACAAGGAAAATAAAACTCTTCAGATGTTCAACTTTGAAATACTCTATATTGATGCAGTTCTGTATCAAAGTTATGTCATATGCATAGCTAATCAACGTGTCGATTGATAGAAAAAGACAGTTATCAACGAATGTTTTTGCAGTTTTCTTCATATTGTTTTCAAAAAGAGTCATTTATTCCCCATTATAAACTGTTTATTATATGTCGGTTAAAAGGGTTACAACAAACACTTAAAGATGGATGTTTTCTTTTCAATAAAATTACATTTCTATAAATGATATCATTGCACTAAACAATTTATACTAAATTTCGATAAAAAGAAAATGACAAGCCTCCTTTATAAACAAATTCAACTTAATTGTGTTTTGTCAGACTATTGTCTCATGATTTCATTAGAAATCTAAATGGTGTGTGGATGGGATTCGCGGGAACGGACAGGAATCAGTTACAAACCTAATTGAGAATATCTTAGGATTAATAACTAAAACTATATATTGATATAATGTGCGGAAAAGGTGAAATATGTTGTTTTTAGAGAAAAAAAAATGCTGAAAACTGGAAAAGAAGAAATATTATTATTTATTGTTGCATATTTAGATCTACAGCTTGTGGAAGACAGGAAACCTTATCTTGATAGACTATTATGTAGTCCTTTAGCTATTATTGTTCATATTGAAGTAATTTTGAGGGGAAATGAGTGATTTTTAGTTTAAAAAACGTCGAAAACGTGAAACACAGTATATCTCCGTTGTAAATGGTTAATACTTTTGAAGTTTGATCTATTTATTAAAAAGAACATAATACTTATGTTTATTTTGTGAAGTCCTTAAGTTATCAGTATTAACATTTTGGGTAATTTAGTTGAACATATGTTTTAAGACAGAAAACCTAATAACTGGAAATGAAGAAAAAAATCTTGGTTATTGGTGGTTAAAAATTTCGAATTGGGACGTTAATAGAAAATACTATCGGATATTTATCTTAAGAAGTCCTATAGAAATTGGTATTAAAAAAAGTAATTCTTGTGTAAAATATGATGTGTACAGAAAAATTGTGAAAATGGAAACAAAAAGTTCTGTTATTCATGGTTATTCATGGTAAAAACTTTTAACATAGGATCTTTATAGACAGACTTTATTATCTTTTGTTTATATGCATATTATCGATATCAATAATAAACAATTTGTTGTGTATAATATTTTGTTTTAATAACTAATTACTAAATCAGAATGTGTCCATAGTACATGGGTGCCCAACGCACTATCATTTTCTATGTCCAGTGGACCGTGAAATTAGGGTCAAAACTGTAATTTGGCATTAAAATTTGAAAGATCATATCACAGGGATCATGTGTACAAGTTTATTGGACTTCAATTTCATAAAAAACTACCTTGACCAAAAACTTTAATAGAAGCAGGACAGACGGACGAACGATTGAACGGACGCACAGATTGAAAAACATAATACACCTAGGTGAGGGGCATTACAAATGAAAATTTAAAAATCTTGGTTACTTCCTGCGTGATTTTAAAAAACGTAAAATTGAGAATGAAAACAGGAAATGTGTCAAAGAGAAAACAAGACCCCTATAATCAGTCTTCAACATAGCCAGTAAATCCGGCACACGAACGTGAGCTTCAGCTGACCCCCTTAATTATTGTGTACACTAGTTCAGCGAAATGGAAACTACCCTTGAAACTCCAATACATACACAAGAACCAATATTATCAACAACAAAATCCATAAATGCAAGACAAACTAAGGCTAGAGGTTCCCGACCTGGGCCGGGATAAATGCAATAATGTGGCTGGGAGAAAAACATGTTGTGTGAGAACTCAACTCTCCCATAGTTTGTCTTGCCAATGTAGAATAAATAAAAACACAGTAAAACTCAGTTTTAAAGAAGTGCATTTTGTGGAAGTTTGAAATTGTTATCTTATGTAACTGTTACGTATTTGTAGTAATTAGATATGGTTTGATTTCTCAATTCAATTTGTTTCTAATATATCCGTTAACTACAAGTTATTGGTTGTGCTTTATGTCGTCCGTCCTTTCGTTTGTATGTTTTTCTTTGATTAGATTATCGTTCCATAGTTATGCGCTTAAACGATTAAATGATAAAATTGAGAATGGAAATGGGGAATGTGTCAAAGAGACAACAACCCGCCCAAATAAAAAAAATATTCCTAAAGTAATGAATTAGAGCAGTTCTCGCTCGGACACACACTCCATAATCTAGTATATTATAAGAGCATAAACCTGAAGCACGGGGAGGCACTCTACTGAGTTTATTAACCTGAGTTTATTAACTGGTTTTTATTTATTTTTTATATACATTTAAAAAAAAAACATATGAATATAGTATTCGTATTCAAGTTATAAGTTCTGAAGTACAACATTTGAAATATAAGTTTCTATTTCTTTTGGAATACTGTTTATCTTACCTCTTATACATTTCTAAGAATATGATTGGTTTAAAGCGTCCACGAGGAGACCGTGTATATTGCATACTGTAAACCAACTTATTTTCGCGGATCCTTAATTTCGTGTTTAGTCCACTTTGCGGCTTTTTAATTTCGCGAGTTTCTATTTTACTTAAGGTGGTTTAATAAGAAAAGAACAAAGTTACACATATTCGCGACGATTAAAATTCGCGTTATTATTCTTCTCGCGAAAGTCGCAAAAATAAATCGCTCGCGAAAATAAGTTGGTTTATAGTATTAGGTTAGTAGGTATGCGGGACTTATTTCACTACACGGTTTGTAGTGCTTTACGTCACTTTATAAAAACAAAACGGTGCCGAGTAAAATCTTAAAGGTTTCAACAGACTTGATTGAATTGATGAAAATTGTAATAAATTCATTAAACACATTTAAAGCAAATAAGTTGTTATTGTTTGCATCTCTTTTTGTATGAGCAATGGAAGCAGTTTCTAAAAAAGACTTGCTCATTTTGATAGGTCACTAGTCTAATATGACACGTTAAGATAGTCAGTAAGATACTATTAGTTACATAGTTTGCTAGTGTCCTAATACTCTCACCCCTTATGCAAATTACTGACCCCATATATACCAGATTAGGTCACTAGCACACTATGTAACTAATAGTATTCAACGATAACTAAAAAGTTAAATCCTCAATGTTGAAAACATTTTCTATTTGTACCTGATAACGTAACTTTATGAGCCAATTATTTGACTTTCTTTCAAGACTATTTGTGTTTTTAAAGCATACTGACACTCATCATAGTTTACTAGGTTAACCAGTTTTAGTAGGTTAAAACAGCACGACTACATTTTGATAAAAAAAAACTGGTGTTTTCAAGGATAGAAAGGAAATCCAAAATTCGAAAATTTAAAAAACATAAATAAAGATAATTACATCCAGGAATAATTGTATCCTATGTTCCTGTTTCCTTAGCTGCCTTATATTTACAAATATCATCATTTGGTTTGATATTAAAATCTAACATTTTCGTACTTCAACTGTTTTTAAGATCCGCCTTTACCACACACTATTTGCAATGTTTTGCGAATCAATGGAACTTGAATGTAAAAAGACAATAATCATTTTAGGAAGTGCAATGAGGAATGGCAAAAGCATGTTATTTTATATATACAATGTACGGAAATGTAACGGTCAAAAGGGTACTTGCGGTAATTAGTTACATAAATTAATGTTTCGTCACTTTTATTTTCTAAAAACTGTATTCCTTTTACATTTGTTGTACTTTCTAAAGACAAAATACAAAAAAAATAGGTCACAGTATATGTGTCATATTTGAAATTAGATTTGTCATAGCTTTAACCGTCATAAATTGCGATGTATTTTCTATCGCACAGCGCGATTTAAAATGTATTTTCAATTTATACCAAATGAAACAATAAATAGATTTTGAAAACTGTTGGAAGTGACACGTGTATTGTGTTTGTTTCTCAGTTATGCAAATGTCTTGACGGATGTTATTATCAACAGTAGAACCTTCTATATCAATACAATAGCAGTGCTTACATCATACGCTCTTACAGATATCATTGTCATGTATTCTATGAATACATTACCTTTTGAGAAATTGGAATTAGGCAAATTGACAGGACGTTATTTCGTATGAAAATACAATTGTTTTAGTTTATAATCTAAAAACTCTGAATCATTACGTTGAGAGTAAAGAGCAATTAATATTTAATTTTTCTGTGTAAAACAGGGATTGTTGATTCCTTCAATGTATTGAAACAAAAAGATAATTTGCAGATTCATAATTGATATTTCAATTGTGTTCATGCATACGTTCAAATTAAAAGATCAGAAAAAAGTAAATTAAAACCATAACTGAACTCCGAGGAAATTCAAAGTGGAAAGTCCTTAATCAAATGCCAAAATCAAAAGTTCAATCTCATCACACGAATGGTTTACAATTGTTATATTCCTGGCATATTCTTATATAGAAAATGGTGGATTTAACCGTTGTTTTTTTTAGCTAGTTTAACCTCACACATGTATGACAGTCCCATCAAATTCCATTATATTGACAACGATACTTGGACAAATAAAACAGACATAATATGTAAATATTGAGGTACAGCAGTTAACATTGTGTTTTAATCTTAATCAGTATAAAAACAAATATATAACAAAGAAGCACCAAAAGGCATATATCAAATTTGACAACCTCATTCATTGTTTTTTATTAAACAATTTTATTTCTCTATGTTAAATTCACCCTTAAGAGATCGAAGGATTTTAAGTACTAGGCCGAATCCTTACCCTATCAGGCACATGGTTAGGTTAACATTAACTCTGACGCGGAGTTCCTCGTTTGACGTATCAGCATGTCAACGTCACACGAACAGGTAGATTTAAAATAGTTTTTTCGTTCAAAGTATGAACAGAATATAGTCTATAGTTCTGTTAGGCATGCGCATATCCTGTACAGATTCTAAACTAGAAGTTTCCTGGTCATTCTAGCCGCTTCTCTATTTACTTATTGTGAAATTTTTTTTAAAAAGAGCAAAAAACACAAAAAATATAAACATTCTTGGCGAATAAATATTAAGGTTTAATCATTCATCATGATTGTAAATTCAGAAAAAAAACCCACTATGATTGGTCAAGATTTACAAAGTGTTATTTTGATTTTTTTTTACTATAAATGACTATTAATTACGCGTTGACTCGTTTATAATTCCAAATATACTTTTAATTCATAAAATCTTCCTTTAGATTTTGTGTAATATGTGTCCAAAATTAGGGAAACCCCTGTTCTGAGAGTTCCTCCAATGTCCGGTGATTTCGCGCATATAGCTTATTTGGAATAAAGGAAAGATTTTATACTAGTAAATATAGCTGAGTTTTTACCAAACACACTTTCAAGGATGCAGAGCAAAAATTATTTCAATCTGATATTAATTTGACTTAAATAAAACTAATTTTAACTAATGATGTAATTTTTAAATGGAAATTGGCCAAATACGGTAAATCACGGGATTTCAGTTATTAATAAATTCTTGAGCTTATCAATTTTTTTTTATCCCTTCGGAAGGCGAATACAATAATAAGAACGATTTTGTATCTGTTACTGTGTTGATTTGACGAAATCAGCTAATGCGCGATAACACGGGCCGCGCGGACACCGGGGACTCCACTGTTATAGTTATACACTGAAGGTAAGTTGTGTCTGCATAAAAAAAAACCCGGAGGCCGGAGGGGTTTCTTATCCAGACACGCCGTATCCCGAGGTGTATAACTAACTTACACCCCATTGTAAACTCTATATTGTTAACATTGGTTATTAAAGGAAAAAAAAACCCGATAGCATATATTTTATTGACAATATCAAGCCATGATTTATTAGATTTTTTCTTTTATTACATGAAACCCCACTGGTAATCTTTTTTGGAGATCTTCGTTCAAACTTTGACAAGTGAGTATATTTTACCAATGTCAATGCTGTTTTGCATATTCCAATTAAATTCTTGGGTTAATATGGATCAGCAGGTCAAGGTTGACCGTATCGTGTATTCATATTACAAACAGAAATACTTCATGCTCCTTGTATGCATTGTCAATATGGAAGAGTATGAGACGGACAACATTTTTTGACAAGCGTTGGATTTGGTAGAAGAGGCTAAAGATAAAGACAAAGATATTATAACCCAAAGTACTTACCTGTATCAGTTTAATAAAGGCAATCATAACTATATTTTTTATATTACGGTTTTATAGAAAGAAAAAGCCCCCTTCCTCTCGAGAATAAATAAACATTCATATTCGGACCTACAAAGGAATAATTGTGTCTGCAATAGACACCCGACTACCAGACACGCTCAGCATACAAAGATACAGATCTTATAATTATATTCGTAACTCTCTCTTTTGAGGAGAGGGGCTGATCAAGCTGTGGATTCCCAACTCAACAGAAAGGGGATTGGATTCCAATTAGTCAAAAAACATTGTTCTTTTAAATCGGGTCCAACACGCGGAACCCCTACCCCGGATCGTCCACTGGATAATGAGGGGGGGGGGGGGGGGTCCGAGAGTTAGAATCCCCCTTTTTTAAATAGAAACATATATGACTGGGACACAAATAATATTACTTTCAGCAAAGGAGTAATTAAAGGATTTTTGTGGTATTCAAAATAGATAATTAATTTTGTTTTCGCTATTGGAATTTCCTAAAATGTTATATTTAATATCTTGAAACAATTTGTAGTGAACACTACTAGTAAGTTGTTCATGTTATTTAAAGAATAATCAATTTCTAGTGTTACGAATAACAATGGAATTTGTTCGCGGGATGTAGAAGCAGGGGTTTCCAGAAACCCCGCTTGTCACACTATGAACTATGAAGTATACAACAAAACTGGGGTGTATCTACCTGTTTAACGTTTACATGTTGATCAACTGATGTACTTTAAATGCATGCTTCTACATGAGAGTCAATGTTAACCTTACTATGTGCCTGTAGTATAGGGATTCGGTAACAGTTCTTAAAATCTTTCAATCATTTATTAGTCATATTTATAAATTAGCTGTTTACAAAACTTCAATTTTTGAAACACTAAGGATTTTCTACCTCAGGAATAGATTACCTAAGCTGTATTTGACAAAACTTTTAGAAATTTAGATACTCACTGCTCTTAAACTTCTTACTTTATTTGGCTATTTTTTTTTTTTTTTTTTTTTTTTTTTTTTAACTTTTTGTAGATTCGAGCGTCACTGATGAGTCTTTTGTAGAACGAAACGCGCGTCTGGCGTTATTACAAATTTAATCCTGATATCTATGTTTTTAATATGTGGATTTTATTTAACATAAATGCCTTTTTGCGCTTGATTGTTACATATTTATTTGTATTTATAGTGATTAAGATTATAACACAATGTTGACTGCTTCACCCCAATTTTTGAAGTATTATTTATTATAAAATTGAGAAAGGAATACGTACGACGAATGATGCATGAATTACACAAGGGGGCGAAAGATACCTGCGGGACAGTCAAACACATAAATCGAAAATAAAACTAACAATGCCATGGCTTAAAAAGAAAAAAGACAGACACAGAATAGTACACAAATACAATATAGAAAACTAAGTAAAACAGTTAAACACATAAACACATAAATCGAACATAAAATTGACAATGCCATTGCATAAAAAGACACAAGACAAACAAACAATCGTACACAAATACGACATAGAAAACTAACGACTTAGCAACACGAATCCTCCACAAACTGGGGGTGATCTCAGTTGATCTGGAAGGGTGATCAGGTTTACCAGATGATGGTCCACATGTAGCACCTGTCGTGTTACAGGAGAAACTTACTCTGAAGACGCAACATGACTTGCTTCTATTTGATTTTATGCAATATCATGAGGAATGAATGTTGGTTTGATAAGCCTTTATAGTTTTATTTAAAATGCGATTTGAACATCACAACTGGTAAACTACTGTTTAAACGTACATTGATCTTCACCAGTGTAGTTTTTGTACATCGATGATTATTGTTAAAACAGTTTATTAAAAACTGTGTTATGTTGAAATATAAGATCAAAGTTTCGAAATATTTTATGTGCACTAGTATCAAAAGGGCTGTGCTTGGCATTAGCTTAACCCCAACAAATAGACATATTTCAGACTTGGATCAACTATAATTGAAGGTCCAAGTACATATACATTATTGCAAACTATGTTCTGATGTAATTTCCAATTGATATGTTTGCAACATATTGTCAATAAATCTATCATTTAGAGTGTATAAAACGTGAACCTCACAAATGTCTACTGTAGAATTTACACTTAATTGTATCTCACTTATCTATACATATACATTATTGCAAACTATGTTCTGATGTAATTTTCCAATTGATATGTTTGCAACATATTGTCAATAAATCTATCATTTAGAGTGTATAAAACGTGAACCTCACAAATGTCTACTGTAGAATTTACACTTAATTGTATCTCACTTATCTATTTATGTATGACGTACGACTTCATAAAAACGTAATTCTCATAACGACCTACGTGTTTGTCAAATGTATGGACACTCAAACTACAATTGTTCTAATGCGATCTGCATCAAACAGGAATGTGTAACTGGAGTTTTAAAAGCTACTTCATTTACTTTGCTTTAAAATTACTTTATTACAATCTGGTTATAGTCAACTTGTTTCTCCTTTGAAAGAATTTTATGCAACTTTAAAAAAAATCATATTCATTGGAACAAACAAAATTGGCATTTGTTAAATGTTCTATAGTCCTTTCAGTATCTATCCTCATAGCAAACTTTCTATAGATATATGAAGATGTGAAATGAGTGCCAATGAGACAACTAGCCATCCAAGTCACAACTACTTTTATTCCTAATTTTGGGATTTTTTTGTCTTTTTTCTTCTATTTTGATTTCATAATCAATGCTGCGATGGATGAGGGTACAATATATTTCTATTCATTTGTCTATGAGTTGTTAGAGTTAAACATTTACAATATACATTTAAGAGAATTTTTCTTAAGAATAATTCGAAAGGACTCCAAAAAATTTATAAATTTGATGTAAAATGACGATTGTAAGACTAATATTCACCAGCTCCGTTGGAAGATGGTCATGATGCTATTTGACTTCAATTTCCAAAAAAAAATAATATTTAAGGTACCAATACTACACATAAACAGTGGTTATAAAATTTTAGTATTGTTGCCTTTAGCAGAATGAAAACTACCATTTTCCCTCAAAATATGTTTCGTCAGCTTTTGCTGTTATAGATTTGTTGTGTATTTACTTTACTTTACACTGATCAGATTTTCCGTTGTGTAATTTACTTTCACATAATTTGAATTTACATTTTACTACGAACTGATAGAGAGTTTTAACTTGTATAAATTAGACGAAAATTACTTCTTATAAAAAACATTAATCAAGACTCAATAATAATTTAAGAAATATATATATATATATTGATTTTTTTTTCGTATTGAAATGTCAAATCAATATAAGTTTCAGGCGATTTGATTATTTCTAATATCTTTTAAATATTCAATTAATATATTTTAGAGGTGGAAAGGTGTCGAATACATTATGTGAGACATAAAAGTTACAAATACTTTTACAACAAAATAAATCAGACATATTTTTCTTTTAGATGATGACGTTCAATTTATATTACTTTATGCCACATTTATGCATGACACGTACTAATTTATTTCTTAGTTCCAATAATCTGATTTTCAATTGAATTAACTATTTCAACAACTGTCATAATGATAAATTTCTCAATATAAAACCACTCGTTCTCCCTGTGATAAAGGGTAAGAGGCACTTACGAATACTTAACGTCTTCATGTGACGTATTCCATAAACAAATAATGTTTTACTATCAAATTCTTCTCCTTGAATTTCTACTGTATGTGCTAATACTAGCTATTTTGTAATTTATGCTGCCATCTATGTACCGTTTAATCCAAACAAAATTTAACTAAAATCTGAAAAAAAAACGTTTGCTTTGTTTAAATAAAGATGGCATACATTATATCTTTAAATTAGAAAAATATGCGTATTTCGATATTGTTGGCTTTTTCAAAATACAATAATGTATATAAGTTTTATATTGTGGCTGTGCAGTAAGTATGTGGAAATATAGAAAGTAAACTAATCACCTGCCTAACGGGTTTTGTATTAATATACACAATTATATTAGGTAAGAGAATTTTGTTAGGGAAACTTTGTATTTAACGAGGAAATTATAATACTATGCTTAAAACACAATGACTGTAGTTCATTCAACTTATATTTACAAGAAGATGCACGCAAAATCTCGATACAAATGGAAAAGAGTTGAAACAAAAAGTGTTTAAATGTCGCAGGCAGTATGTCGACTGAATATACACGAAAGTATATAAGATACGGATAGATAACGGACCCTGAATTTGGATATTTTTGCTTCAAAGACAAGTTTTGGAAGTACAAAGCATTTCATTTTTTATAAATAATTTCGACTTGGAATGGGTTAAGAAGAGTTGCGACTTAATGAAATAGACAACTTTCGAGTTCGATGCATTTCCGTCAAAAACTCTGGTTTTAGTGAACGTCATTTGTGCGTTTAGGGGCGTCGTCACTTCCATTCCAATGTTGAGCGAGTGGTTGGAAAACTATAATTCTATATTGTACGAATTATACGACAAATTGAATTCTCAAAATTGACAATCAGCATTGATGTCATTAGGGAATTGTCATTAAGTACCTACAGAACAACCATTAATTCTAGTTTATCCTGCACAATGACGATCACCAAGACGCTTGATGAACGTAAATAGTGCAGGGATACAGGCGACCCCCTCTATCTGGTAAATGACGTCATAAAGGCGCGTATAATTGACGAGTTTTTTCCGGTGACGGATGAACTGGAAAGTGGTCTATTGTGACTGTTTCTTTAGTGGAATGGATAAAGAGGAGGAATTCATAAAATTAGGGAAACAAGTTCATTCTAATGAATTTGATAATAACACTGCCTGGTTGTATACGTACCATTCCGAAGTATGTAATTTAGTGGTTGTCGTTTGTTGTTGTATGTTCTATTTGTTTCATATCGTTTATTGTTTTTGTCATACATCAGGTCGTTAGTTTATTAGTTTGAATTGTTGAAGCGCTCTTTACATCTGACTATACTGATTCTGTATTTGTTATTTCATTGTTGATTGTCATGCACTAACAGATATATAATCCTCCATATTAAAACATATGTTGTTTCATTGCAATTATACCAAAGGTCTTTTTTATACTGATAATAAACTGACGAATCGGAAGGATTCAACTACTGAAAGAATCTTATGTCATTCAAATATTTTTACCAAAATGTACGGGGTTTTGCCCATCGGTGCACAATTTATATCTGAAACATATTCTTGAATGAAATAATATGTGATTATCACAGAATACGAATGAAATGCAATATCAATAAATGATTATTCACGTTTCTGAAACAAATTTATCATTATTATACTTAAACAAAACCAATACGTTTTCCATTCTAAATTTTACGTGTAGTAAGAGTATCTTAAGGACTAGCATCTTAATATTTACTTGTAACCCAACTGTAACAGTTCTTAAATGAAATAGTGTAAAAATGTATTTTATTGTAAAACTTTAACAAAAAATTACAGTTTACTTTTCATATTTTAAAAGAAGAAAAAGAAAAATAGATTCCTAAGATTTTTTAAAACATATATATAGCACAGTGATATAATGTTACTTTGTTTTCATATTTTTTTTCAATAAAAATGTATAATTTTTTTTTAATTTTTTATTGATCTTTTTGGTGTTCAAACTACAGTGCATACATACATTTTTACAAGACATAAGTGAATGACATGACATGTATGGCATTGTTATACTATTGACATTATGCAAATAAGACATAGTACAAAAATACAAGATAGTGGTGTGAATATTCAGTATATGATACGTCTTAAGAATACTTTGGAATACATTATACTATAACAATATTAAAAAATAAATTTAATTAAATAGCTTTCATAAATTAATCCCCCCATCTGTTGGCAAATGACTCGTGTTTGTCTTTAGAAATATATAAATATTCTAATATCTCCAGACGTCTTTTCAAAAATTTAAGAAAAGCTTGCACAGATATGAACAGTCTGTCTAATTGTGTGTTCTTTACATAATAAATGTAATATTTTGCCTGTAGAATGCAATAATTTAGAACTAAGTTATCAGAACTCAAGACACCAAAAATGACACTGTCTTTATTCAAGAATAGTTTTTCTCCAAAAACTGAATACCACCAATTTGAAAAATCTCTCCAAAATTGTTTTATTTCTGTACATTCAAAAAATTTATGCTCTATAGTTTCTATTTCTTTACAACTGGCACATTCATTAGTTAAGGAAAGTTTATATTTTTCAAGAAGATAATTATGTGAGACTATTCTGTGTAGTAATTTATATTGAAAAGCTTGTAGTTTGCTTTCTATAGTACATTTGAAAGCTAATGAATAAATATTTTTCCATTGTTCGTCACTAATTTCTATATTAAAACTTTCTTCCCATCTTTGTTGTGAAATAGGAGAAACACTTCCCCGATCGATAAAAAGTGAATATACATCTTTAGCAAATAATTTACTGATAGGCATTTTTTTATTCTCATGCTCAAAAACGAATCCAAATGAGTTGCTGGTAGGTGACATGTTTTGTTGTAATAACAAATCTTTCCAGTCACGTGGTATAGCAAGCTTAATAGATAGAATGTCTACAAAAGTGACATTCAGGTTATATTTTTTGTTAATAGCGTCATGAGACAAAAAAAAATGCCTTTATCATCTACAATATCATTGATGAACCTTATGCCTTTCATGTACCAAGATCTGTAAAAAATACTCTTTTGATCAATTTTGATAAACGGATTGAACCAAATAAATTCTTTTCTAACATGAAATGCATTTGACGGGATGAAAATACCCTTGAAACGTTTCCAAGCAGATAGCACTTCTATATAAAAAAGAGTTGCTTTCAAATTCAAAAACTCAAATTCACATCTGCTCATAAACAAGTCCTCTAAATCAAAAAGGGAGAAAAATGCTTTGGAAACATGTTTCCATTTGGAGTCATGTTCTGATAGAAATCTTTTTACCCACATAATTCGAAAGGATAACAGCTGTACTTCAAAATTTGGAGCTTTCAGTCCCCCCTCGCTAGGAGACTTTTGAATAACTTCCGATTTAACTTTCGGAGTACTACCATTCCATAAAAAACTATTAATATCACGTTGTATTTTAATTACATAAGATCTTGGTACATGTGTAGATGAAATGACATAAATAAGATTCGATATTGCAAGTGATTTAAGAATTACAATTTTTCCGATCAAGGAAAGGTTTCTGATCCTCCATAGTTTAATCATCGATTCCATTTTTTCTATGCATGTATCTAAATTAGAACAAACCATTTCTTCACAAGCATTAAATTTTAAACCTAAGGTTTTAAAACCATCTGTCCATTTAATAGGAAGGGAATCTTCTTTGTTAAACTTATTTCTTCCAATCCATGTTGCTTCGGTTTTAGAAAAATTTACTTTTAATCCTGAACACTTCTCAAAATCGTTAAAGGAATCTAATAAAATTTGCGCGGAGAAAACATCTTTCAAAAAACAAGTGGTATCATCAGCCAACTGTGAAATTTTGATTTCAGTACCCCCAATTTTTATACCAGATATCTGATTGTTCTTACGAATACTTATTGCCAGCAGTTCAACGGCCAAAATAAATTAAAAAAAAAGAAGACAAAGGACACCCTTGTCGAACACCTCTCTCAATTGTGAATGGACTAGAACTAAATCCATTATTAACGACAAGACTAGATATATTTGAGTATAAAGTTAAGACCCATTTCCGGAAATTGCTACCAAAATTAAAACAAACCAATGCTTTTTGAATAAATTTCCATTCTAGCGTATCAAACGCCTTTTCGAAATCGACCAGTAATATAAATGTATAATTGATAACAGTGCTGTGATCTTTAAAAAATTACAATTTCATATTGTGATATCATTTAAGAATTATTATTGAATCAATACGCTTATAACCTCTCAAAGTAACGAACTTCTATACTCCAGTGAAAATCATGCGAGTGTGTTACCATTGGACATCGGTCTTTTTCATTTTAAACATTTTCTTAAAACAAATGTAGTGCTGGTTCCCGGTTTTACCTGGTTCTAATCCGGATGTCCAGGAATACCAGCGCATGAGCACTCTCTTAACGATAACTACCAGAAAAAGAAACAGACAGCCTTGTAAGTAAAATCGGTAAATTCGTTCCATCTAAGACATAACTTAGATCGGAACAGCCATCGTTGATAGCGAACTCGGACTTAATAGACATACATTCTATCATTGGCGCTGCAGGCAAAAAGAAAACAACAGACTGCAGATTGTATTTGTGTATAATTATTGTTATTTACTTTGAAATAAAATAAAGTTGTCCTAACAATTGCCCACCCATAATATACACAGGTAAGCAAGTGTAGTTGTGTATTATTATTTATTTTCAAATAAATAAATTTGTTTGAACACTTGCCCACAATCAAGGTAAATAATGGCACGGGTAAATATAAACCAGTGCTCCTACCAAGAGTTGTTGACACTCCCAGGGGTAGGGCCCCGCATAGCGGAACATATATTAGATATAAGAGAGGGGAAAGGGTTCATCACAGAGGATGACCTATCCGGAATTAGTTATTTGAGGGTAACATTCAACCTCCTTGACCGGGTAGACTTTTCCGGGTCTGTTAATTACCATCAAGGCCCCCCTCCCCACGGCCAAACCACTCATGACCGTAGGGAGTATGATGAAATGGTGCAGAGGGTAGACCGGGTGGCCATGGGGAGAACACCATCAATGAGGGGACCCCCCTTCCAAATAAAACAGGAACAAGGGTGGTCAGACATACGGACCCCAGGGGACCCTGGTCTTATGAATTCAGCCTTTTTAGGGGAATCAGATGATGACAGTGTTCCATGGGATACTGAGCCTCAGGGGGCATATGACAGGCATGATACCCAATACAAATGTCAGCCTCAATTAAACCCCGCCCAGAGGGACAACAGGTACAGGTCCCAGACTCAAGAGTATGAAAAGGTGTACACGGGTAATATTAAAGCGGAGTGGTATCCACCATCCCAAAATTCAAATACTGGATACCAACATCAAGGTTATGGTTGTCCATCTCAGCCCGGGGCTATTCTCGATGAGTCCCAGGGCTTCTCCCCAGCACCATACCATCAAGAAGGTGGGGATCAGACTTCGTGGAGACCCGGTGAGACGCCAAGAAGTAGATATGAAAAACACCAAAAAGGGAGGGCCAGCCAGAAACCAAGAGGACCCAGGGATCAGAGTAATATAAGGCCCCCACTCCCACATTTAAATGAAGCCCAACCCTCAAACCATTATGAGGTGGGCCAGATAAATACACAGGTAAGCAGCAGAACTACAACACCTTACCGTGTAGGGCCACAGCCCATGCGGGCAAGGGTACAATATTTAGGTATCCCATATCAGGAAGGCTCGGGCCAAGTCAGGCCCAATATGGCCCCACAATCAGGACAAAATGGCAGGGGGCAAGATTATAGGTATGGCATAGATCCTAACCAGTCACAGCCAAATGCAACACAAAACAAGGTACAGGGAGGTTTCACGCCATACAATCCAGGGCCGCCATCAGGGATTCAAACAAGGCCAAGGGTGCAGGGGTCCCAGCCACATAAAAAAGTTGACCATGCACCCAAAACTCTAAAGTATGATGGAAAATCAAATTGGAAAGCCTTCTATGTGAAATTTTCACGGTACGCGGAGGTATATGAATAGTCCCCTCAAGAGTGTAAGGATCAAATTTGTTGGTGCTTAGAGGATAAGGCCAGCGAATACTACGCAATGTTGACCGATCGAAATAAACACATGTCATTCACGGATATGATCGAAAAGTTCGAAAAGCGTTTCGGATATAAAGAGTTGCCTGAAACTGCTCAGGTCCAATTTCAGATTGCCCGTCAACAGGCAGACGAAAATCTGGAAGACTGGGCTGACAGGGTTCTTTCCCTTGCTACAAAGGCATTCAGGGACCTACCTGAGGATCACATGTACCAGCAGGCGGTCCTCAGGTTGTGTCAGGGGGTGTCTGATAAGGAGGCGGGGACTGCAGCCTCGAATGTCCGTCCAAAAAGTATTGAGGAGGCCATTGATAAAATGAGATGATTCCAACACAACCAACAGGCTATTTATGGTAGGGGTCCTAAAAGGGAAGTGAGACAGACAAGTATTAATAGGGGGTACCCGTATGAACAGGAAGTAACTGTTTCAGCTACCACTTTACCATCTAAGAGGGACTCAGAGACCCCTTGGAAAGCAGACATAGAGAGGGTAGAATACAAAATTGACAAGATGCAATCAGACTTACTGTCTGAACTTAAAAAGATTGCAATTCCAGCCCCTGCTCCTAGCCAACCATCAGGGAGAAATCACTCTCCAGCTAGGATGGAATGTTATAGCTGTGGGTCCTAAAACCATTTTAAGCGGGATTGCCAAAAACTTCGGAGGTCGCCTTCCCGCAGTCCATCCCCCGGGTCACGGGGAAATTGCTTTCATTGTGACCGTCCTGGGCATATGAAGAGGGATTGTTCCATGAGAAATAGGGAAAAAGCTGTGACTTTCGCAGACCAGGTTAGATCTGCCTCCAAGGAGGCTTTAAACATGAACGGAGCTGCTCGAGAGGCCGGAGTCAGTTCCAAATAGATACAGGTCTCAATAAGGGCGAAACCACAAATAGTTGGGTTAGGGAAGTAGTAGAGAACCCCACAGACAAGGATGTTCCAGCCACGAATGTTACATCTAGAGGCAACATTGTTGATAGTGGGACTGAACCCTCATCTGATGTAAAGTTACTTGAACCAATGCTTCTTACATTTATGCCCCCAAAAGCTAAGGGAAACTTGACAGGGGAAAGGGTTGCTTTTGAAAGTAGTATGGAGGAAGGGAGTCTAGGGGGTAATGTGGGATCTGACTCAACCTCAACAGGGAGCGAGGGAGCGGGCATTGCCCCTCGGCAGGCAGATCGCCACTTGTCAAAGAATTTAGCCTATACCTTAAGACATGGAGCCCAGAAATACAATTATGATGTACAATCAGATGGGTACCTGTTTGTTGATGAAATCCTGAGTTGTCAACCTGGTCTAAAGGGGTACTCGGACGAAGATATTTGTAGGGTTGTAAGATTTGACGACAATAAGAGGTTTAGATTATCAACTGATGATATAACAGGTCGACTAAAGATTAAGGCAAATCATGGTCACTCAATCCCCATACATGATTCTGACCTGGTATTGATTAAGCAGGGTTAGGTAACAAAAGCATACCATTGCACCAGTATGGTGGGATGGGATGGGATAGTTGGCATGGGAATCAATAAGATGGGCCGGGTTCACATTCATTTTAGTACCCAAGTCCCAGATAGTCTGAAGCCGCATTGGGAAGTAATCGTTCAAGTCGATATAAAAGAGGCTCAGCAGGACGGTTACAAGTTTTTCCGGTCCCACAGTGGACTTATTTTGTGTTCAGGGAATGAGGAGGGTACTCTTCCAGCAAAGTACATTTCATTTGCCCAGCATTTGGATTCAGGGGAATACATGAATTTAGATCCCTCTGTCAGTCTTCATGATGACGACGAATCAATTGAAGCCGAACATTCAGATCTGATTTGCGAAATAGGCTCTTCATGTAATAGTGTGAACGAGGTTATGTGTGTCCATCAGGATACCCCACAGGTTTCACAGCAGGTAAAGGGGTCATATGATGTTGGGGCACGTGAGTCCGAGTCTACTCAAAGTGCAGACCCGGGGAAACATTTCTTTGACAGCACATGCAAGTCGACTGAATGGGGAAAAGTTGGTCCAAATACTGAACAGTCTGGAAATTGGTCGGACTCCACAGGGGATGGGGTTTTTGAAATTGAAAACGACCCTCCCCCAGGATATCGCGAAGCAACTAGGGAACCTGGTGATGAAACCTCAGGTAGTGACCTAGATAACACTCTGGTGAAAGGCATGCAAGACAGTAAAGGTGACCCCGAGAATGAAGAGGGCGTGGTTACAGTCTGTCGACTTCGTTCTGGTTCAGTTTTCAGGGTACCTGTAAAGGTTCAGGGGCAGAGTTTGTTTGCAGTTGTAGACACTGCTGCAGAGGTGACACTTATTTCAGAGGAAGTGTACAAGTCCCTGAAGGTTGTCCCCCCAGTTCTTAAGGAGGTCATTATGCACACGGCGGGTAGGGGTATGCAAATGAATGGATTCATTGTGGGACCCACTGAAATTCAGTTGGGTGCACGAGTGATGGAAGCGAATATTTATGTAGCTCCAATCTCAGATGACATGCTTTTGGGCTTTGATCTGTTAAGAGAAGAGGGAGTGGCATTGGATATGTTAGAAGGGCATTTGAAAATTGGAGATGAAGTTATCCCCATGACATCTGGTGCGGTGGGACAAGTCCCCCGTGAAGCTAATGTACTCTTGGATAAGACAGTCACTGTGCCCCCGAATTCAGTTATGAGGGTATCGTGTAACCTCAGTAATGAGTTGTCAGGATACGTGGTTGAGCCCTGTACCCATGATGAACTGTTAGTCCCCAGAACTTTACAGGCCCCGGGACGTCACCCTATTATTTGTTTGATGAATATTTCGGATAAACACGTGACAATTCCAGAAAATGAGATGATAGCCCGGGCGATTGAAGTTGAAATACTTCCAGGCACGGAGTTGGTATTGGCCCAAGGAAATGACCCCTGGGTTTGCAAAGTTGAAGGGGAGGATCACTCATTGGTTGAGGAGGGTGTGCCCAATCA
Organism: Mytilus edulis; assembly: GCF_963676685.1. Classification (NCBI taxonomy): domain Eukaryota; kingdom Metazoa; phylum Mollusca; class Bivalvia; order Mytilida; family Mytilidae; genus Mytilus; species Mytilus edulis. The sequence goes on along the minus strand of NC_092348.1, from coordinate 13,538,514 downwards.
TCTAAAAGATCTGTTCGACAAGTCAAAAACCGATCTAGATACAGATGGGCAAAAACAGTTAGCTTCTTTGTTGTCGGACTTTGGCGATGTTTTTGCGGCCAATGAATTTGACTTGGGCAACTTCTCCCTCATTGAACACCACATTGATACAGGGGACCACCCGCCTATTAAGCAGCGAATGAGGCGAACGCCTGTGGGGTTTGCTCAAGAGGAGGAAGCCCACTTGAAGCGAATGCTCGAGGCGGGGGTGATCCAACCTTCAGTGTCAGAGTGGTGCTCTGCCCCGGTCCTAGTTCGTAAGAAAGATGGTGGGGTCAGGTGGTGCATTGATTACAGAGCCATTAATTCCTGTACGGTCAAGGATGTATACCCCCTACCCTTGATTGGGGAATGTCTAGATACTTTGGCGGGAAACCAGTGGTATTCAAAACTTGACGCTAATTCTGCGTATTGGCAGGTTAAGATTCGGGAACAAGATCGGTCGAAGACCGCGTTCATTTCAAAGTACGGGCTGTTTGAATTTACCAGGATGGCGTTTGGTTTATGCAACAGTCCGGCCACGTACGCACGGGTTGTGAATCTGGTCCTACGGGGGCTCACAAGGGACATAGTCTTGGCGTTCTTAGACGATATCTTGGTATTAGGTCAAAATTTTGAGGCCCACTTCACTAATCTTAGGGCGGTGTTGCAAAGATTCCGGGAATTTGGGCTCAAACTAAAACCGAAAAAGTGTGAATTGTTTCAGAAGAAAGTGGAGTTTCTAGGGAGAGTAGTAGGAGAAGGCGGTATGGAGATAGGTCCAGGCTATATTGAGGATGTAAAAAATTGGCCTACCCCTAACAATAGTAAAGATATCGAGAGGTTCTACGGCTTTGCTAATTACCATCGATCCTTTATTCATGCATATTCAAAAATAGCTGTCCCCCTCCAAGAGGTCACAGGTAAAAGACCATACAGGTGGGAAACTGAACAGCAAGAGTCCTTTGACACATTGAAAATGGCCTTGACTTCAGCCCCCGTACTCGCTCTACCGAATGCCACAGATCCCTTCATCTTGGACTGTGATGCCTCCGATAAAAGTTTGGGAGCCGAGCTGATACAGGTCCAGGAAGGAAAAGAAAGGGTTGTGGCGTATTCAAGTTTAACACTGGCCCCAGAGCAGCAACGCTATTGTACAACACGAAAAGAACTATTGGCTATTGTGAGGTTTACCCGCCAGTTTCGTCATTATTTGGCGGGACGTCCATTTGTAGTCCGAACTGATCATTCGAGTCTCACATGGCTCCTTAGGTTCAAGAACCCAGAGGGACAATTGGCTAGGTGGATGGAAGAACTCAGCCAGTACCATATGACTGTCCAACACAGGCAGGGTGTAAAACATGGAAACGCTGATGGACTTTCCAGAATCCCGACAGAACTACCATGCCCGGGGTTCTCTACGGAAGTAGAATTGTCCAATCTCCCATGTAAAGGTTGTAAATACTGTGCAAAAGCCCATAGGCAGTGGTCTGGGTTTGCAGAGGAGGTAGATTGTGTTGTACCTCTTGCTACCAAGGTTATACCCGCACCGGAAGTCATGATGGTTCAGGGCCAGGCCAATAGCCGAGGTCAAGATTTGGATGAAATTCATGTTTCAAGGGTAATGATACTTGTGGCAGACGGGAATGTGGTTGTTTCTCCAGATACAGGGGAAATGTCCATTTGTGTCATTCCGGGTGACTATGGCGTTGGTTTGGGGAAATATGCAGTGGATGAGATTTGTGAGAGTCAGGGTAAGGACCCAGAACTAAAGTGGTTGGTAAAAGGGCTGAAGGGTGAAGGTGACCCGCCGCAAGGAGACATTTTCAGAAGTAGTCCACATGCAAAGTTTTATTGGGTGAATAGGTCTAGATTCACGATGACAAACCGGGGAGAGGTGATTCTCATTCCTACGAAAGGGGAAAAACCTCGTTTAGTTGTTCCAATAGAATGGAAGAATGAGATTCTTGAGTTGTGTCATGACATTCCGTCCGCGGGACACCAAGGTGCAGAGCGGACAAGGGAAAAAATAAAACAGAGTTACTATTGGCACGGGCTGGGGGCGGATGTTGAGAGATATGTAGCAAGTTGTAAACATTGTAGCCAGAACAAGAAGGCTACCAGGTCTGCTAGGTGTCCCCAAACCCTGTACCACTCTGGTTATTCGATGGAGAGAGTCATGGATTTTATCGGACCCCTCCCCAAGACTGAGAGAGGGAATGAGAATGTGCTCATGATGGTGGACCAATTTAGCAAATGGGTTGAGTGTGTCCCCCTTCCATCGCAGACTGCCGAAGTGACTGCAAGGGCAGCGGTCAATGAGTTTTTCTGTCGCTTTGGGTACCCGTTTGAAATCTTTACCGATCAGGGTAGAAACTTTGAAAGTCAACTGTTCAGGGCTGTGTGTGAATTACTGCACATTCATAAGGCCCGAACAACCCCATATCGTCCTTGTGCTAATGGACAGGTTGAACGGTTCAATCGAACTCTAATGGCCGCAGTTAGGTGCTTTGTGGGAACTACTCAAAGGGCGTGGGACGAGAACATTGCCCAATTGGCGGGAGCAATAAGGGCATCAGTTAATAGAACAACGGGGTTTACGGCTAATAAGCTTATGCTAGGGCGGGAAGTTAACACCCCGGCCGAGTTGATGTTTAGACCCCCCAGGGATGGAAGCCCTCCAGATTTGGATGGGTATGTAGCAGAATTAGTCGAGGCTATGCAGGCAGCTCATGAAGTTGCCAGACTAAACATAAAGACTAGCCAACTTAGAAGTAAGAGGGATTATGATTTGAGGGTTAATCTACGTCAGTACAATGTAGGGGACTTAGTGTACCAATTGGACACTGCCACAACCCCGGGAAAATGCAAGAAGCTCTGTCCTGTATGGAAGGGCCCCGGAATTGTGTTTCAGAGGGTCTCCGCATACTTGTACAAGGTGAAGATGAAAAAGTCGTTAGTAACCGCCAATCACGATAGGTTAAAGATCTGTAAAGATCGAGTACTCCCTCCTTGGTTAGTTAAGGAAAAGAAGAGACTGGAACAGGGAAACGAAGGGGTAGAGAAGAATACCTTAGATAACCCAGAACAAAACCCTAAACAATCCCCTAAACAAACCCAGGATGATAATCCACCCGCACCAGACCCATTACAAGATTCAGACGCAGGGCAAGGTGGGGAGGGCACTGAAATATGTAGACCTGCTCAGAGCATAGAGGGGAAACCGTCAGGGGTACATAATTTTGAACCCGACCTTTTAAGCTCTCAGGAAGAAATGTACTGCATCTGCAGGGGCCCAGATATAGGGGATTTTATGATTGGGTGCGACGGGTGCACCGAATGGTTTCATGGGAGGTGTGTGGGTATTTCACCGCAAGATGGTGAAGAACTAGGGGAATACCTATGCAAAACTTGCAAAGAGGTCCAGGTAACAAAGGGTGTGACCTCAACTCCCATTAAACTCCGTAGGAGCGTACGCAACCGGCGCCCTACAAAAGAGTGAGGTGGTGTTTGATGAGACAGAAATAATAGGGGGGTTGGGTAATGGAACTTTGGGTTGGGATGGGGAACTTGCTTACTCGTTTGAGGTGATGAGTAAGGTTGGGTATTCCTGTATTTTTCAGAAATTAAAGTAAAATGAGCAGTGCAAGTGACGAAGGGAGTTTCAAAAGAGGTAATGATTGGAAGTTTGGGAGAGAGCAAGCTGAGAGGAAGAAGAAAGATGCAGGGCACAGAGGGGCAGGGTCCAGACTACCCGCCTCAACACAGAGACTTTCAAGAAGAGATCTTGATCGTAGTGGTAGAAGGGCGAGGACCTTGAAAGAACGGTCCCAGAGCCCCCAAGAGAATAGCCGGGGAAGGAAGAGGGGTAAGGCTCCTGAGAGATGGTCCGAGGCACGTTTGGCCAGGACGTCGTCATGGAGTGAGTGGACAGACACTCAAAGTGATTTGGAGGGAGACGGATCACCGCCAAGAAGGGTCACGATGAAATCCGTGTGTATTCCAAAGGATCACGAAGGAAAGGCAAGACAGACGGAATCAAGGTCCAAGTCCCCTGTCCAGCGTGGGGTCACAGTTGATCGTGAGGACCCTACACAGACGATGAGACCTGCAGGTGGTTTCAAACAGAGAGCCAAAAACCCGGAGAAGAGGGCAAAAGAAAACTGGAAAAGGGCTGAGCGTAGGCGAAGGGCATTACTCAGAGAAGAAAAGGGGCCAAGTCAAAAGTCCCAGAAAAACAGTCAGGAAACCAGACGGACCATGGGGCATAGTAGACCTTCAATTCCAAGCCCAGCACTGTCCCGTAGAGACGAGGACAAATCAGCCAGCCAGGAGACGGATGGATTTAGGTTGTGTCCGGTTGATGGCTGCAATGTTAGGGCCATCAACATAGAACCCCACATCAGGGGGGAACACCTGGTAGAGATTTTTCAGGAACTGTCTGGAGGGCTCAGATCTAACCTTTTGGTTAGAGCTAGGTTTGAGGCCCTCCAGACACAGTCAAAAATGATTCTTGGAAAAGTGGACATTTGGGGTTTAGCTGCCTGGGTCAATAGACAGGTTAAAAACTGGCCCAGAACCGTTGAGGAAGTGGAGATGGGACCAATGAGGGAAGTATGTGCCGCTGGTGGATGGACTTTGCCATCTCAGTTTACACTAGTGCCTGTTAATTCTCCAGGGGTATTGATCCACTGGAGGATACAAATTCTTATAATGTCCTGGATTGGGGAAAGAAGAAGTCAGGAGCTTCGGGAGATGTACCCGGTGGGATCTATCTTATCACAGGGGAGAATTGGGCCACCATTGAACCACAGTCAAGCTTCTGCTAGTATGGAAACATCCCCAAGGTTGGAAAACGCAGTGTCAAGACCCAGGCCTATTACTGTGGACGCCCACTTCCACCTGGATAGGGCTTGGGCTAAGACAAATCTTCCGGGTAGGCCTAATCTTAGGCAGTACATGGAGATGAGGCTGCTAAGTAGCCAGCTATATGCCATTGATGTGAGGGGAGGAGTAATCAATTTCTGTGACCCCAGAACATGACTATCAGATGAAGAGCTCGAGGTACAAGACCAGAGCTGGGTGGTTGCTATGGGGGTGCATCCGAAGAAGGCCCGGAAACTGGATGATGCAAGGGCTTTCAGACTTGAGACCCTTCTGAAGACCGGAAAATTAAGGGTACTTGGAGAGGTTGGTCTGGATTTCTCGACGGGAGCCCCTCAGCCTCAAATCCAGATCAGCACCTTAAGATGGGTCCTGGCAATGGCATCACAGGGAGGTGTTCCTGTGGTACTACATGTAAGAGGAGGCAAGGACGATGTTCATAGTGCACAGGCCCATATCCAGTGTATTAGGCAGTGTAGGGCTATTTTGAACAAGGGTCACCCTATCCATCTACATTGTTTTGATGGAGGCTGGGAACAAGCACAACAATGGATGGATAACTTCCCAGGGGTGCATTTTGGTTTCACAGGGGCAGTAAACGCATTTAGTGAGGACCAGAAGTTGGCGGTTGTGAGGATACCCCGGGACCGCCTCCTCCTAGAATCAGATGCCCCATACTTTAGACCCGCTTGGGTGCCACGAGCAGGGTATGGTCACCCAAAGTATCTGGCAGAGGTGGCCAGAGGCATAGCCGCAATCAAACAGGGGGCGACGGTGGATGGGGCCCTCCAAGAGGGTGGTATGAATGCCCTTAGGTTTTATGGCCTAAGAGTGTAGTGACAGTATTATAGACAAAATAATAAAGTGTACAAATTGTAAATATGTTAATCAGTAATCCAGTCGTTTATAGTACAGTTTGTTTGATGTGTGCCAGGAAGGCTCGTTATTGTCCGTTTAGTTCAGTGCTGGGTATTTTTAAATTATGGGATTCATACTAATCAGATGGGTGGGGTGGATTTTAATTTTCAGTACAGACGTGAGAGGATGCATATCCTAGGACTAGTACCAGCACCACCCTGATCATTGGATTTTGATGGGCCCAGCCGAACAGGATGGCGGTATGTCACCTTTTACCTCGGTTGGGGCCCTTCAAACAAAACAGGGGGGAGTGTAGTGCTGGTTCCCGGTTTTACCTGGTTCTAATCCGGATGTCCAGGAATACCGGCGCATGAGCACTCTCTTAACGATAACTACCAGAAAAAGAAACAGACAGCCTTGTAAGTGAAATCGGTAAATCCGTTCCATCTTAGACATAACTTAGATCGGAACAGCCATCGTTGATAGCGAACTCGGACTTAATAGACATACATTCTATCACAAATAAATTCTTTTCAATTTGATAAAAAAAATATATATATATATATATAATTGCTGTTTTGTATAATATTTTTTTGGACCATTTGGATGACATTAGTGTTATACATTAAATGGAAATTCATATAACCAAAATTTAAATTTAGGCAAAAGTTACAGTGGGCATTTTTTAACATCATGTATTCAAGCTACTGTAGATGTAATAAAACACATGGAATTATTTTATGCAGACAACAATGTGTTTTGAAGTTCATATAAATATCTCACAAATCATAGATAATTTAATACCGAGCAAATCATACGCAAATACTTTTTTGTAATACGGTCAAGAAATAATGGGTGACGATATCTGTAATCCTTACTACAAGTATATAACTCCCCATGATGTAACACTCAGGATCCCTTATCGTTAATTACTGTATATACATCTTTAACTACTTCAACTTTTGAAGATTTTGCAGATGCTAATAATTCATCAATCATTTGTCTACTGTTTACGGTTATCGTAATGTCATATCGAGCTTTCAGATGATTACATTTTTATTATTTTGTAATTCGAGTGCCTTCATAAAGATAACGTATAATTGAGCAATAAGTATAAAAAAGTTATTTTCGCATATTCATTAATAGAATGCATACATTACAGAATTCATAAAAAGCATCACACATGCAATGTGTCAATTGAATTTAGAGACGAATTCATTATATTCTAGAAAATGATATACTATCAGTTATTATCAAAATTAATGGATTTTTTACAAATTCATCAATGAATATATATAAATACTTATCAGTAGTTTTAAATGATCATCTTGTATACATTAAAGTTAGTAGTATTAGTATCAATAATATTACAAAATGTGCGACATTTTATGGAATACGTAATGAAAGTGCCATATGTTCTGAGGGTCATGAATGAATATCAACAATTATTATATCTAAAACGAAAACCTTATTCAACAGATTAAAGAGGTTTTGATTAAATCGGTATTGATTAAACGTTGGGCAATAAATAAACATTCGTACACTTTAAACATTTTATTCTGAAATAGTTTGTATGCACAAGTCTTTTGGTTAATTGATTGATATTTGGTTGCGTCAGGTCCAGTGGAAAATATGTCATACATGTTCAGGATGAGAACACATTTATAAAAATACTATAGGTAGGTCTTTCAAAGGAGGATTGACCGAGATGATTGTCAGACAATTTTGAATGATACTAGAAAATATGGATAAATAGATAGGGAAAAGAAAAATGTTAAACAATAGAATAAGCAGCTTTAATGAAAATTCAAATCGTACATTTCCGAATCGAATGGCAAAATCATAAGCTCAAACACATCAAACGATTAGAAAACAACTCATATTCTAGACTTGGTACAGGTATTTTCTAGTGTAGAATATGGGGAATTAACCTGCTTTTATAGCTAGCTAAAGATCTTATTTTCATGACAATTTTGCTTTGCAACATTTTAAATACGGACACCGCAAAGTTGTACGGGTTTGTTACGTTCAGATAGAGAGACTCTGACTGAACTTGCCGATTTGTTTTGTTTTATGTTTGTGCTCGTTCAATACTCATAACTTTTAAATTGTATAATATTAAAGTCAACAATTGTGTTTGACAAATAAATAACACCAAATAGTAGCCAGTTCCTTAGTATTTGCATGATTAATTGATTAACTATGAAAATTACCATCGATGTGTATATGTGCGTAAAAAATGTACATTGATTCGTATTTGTTATCGTTATGTGTAATGAATTCCCGCAGAAATTTAACTTATTGCATCTTATTGCTAAAATGGTAATGTATATTTATAATTTTATTTTTCTTTAAGCGACAACGAGTTTATAAAAATGTGTGTATATATTCCTGACGTCATATGATTATTGAGTGTCAAAATCGCAAAAATCATGACATCCAAAAGAAACTAAGCATACCAATTCTGAACTCATTAACGAAACCGAACATCATCCAAATTTACAGTACGGAACACCAGTGTTTGCTTTGTCATATACAATGATATCAGCAAAAACATCTTTTGTTTTGTAACGATTAGTCCCATGCTGATTATCAGGTTTCCGTTACATAATTATGTGATCAAGCGGAAATAGAAACTTTAATTCAATTATTTTTAATGATAGTTACTGTATAACGGTACACTAAGTCATCATGAAACCCCTGCAATGATAACATTGCTAATTACAAAATATGCAGATTTCACAAATGTTGTATTCTTTAATATAAATAATTATGACTCTAGAGAAAAACCAATTAACAGAGACATTTTCCTAAAGATTTTATGTATAATGAAATATAAATAACATTATCATTATTAAGAAATGGAAAACTCATGTTGCGGAAATGTTTTTGTTTCTTTTGTAAAGCACTTTATAAAAAACATTTTTAAACGAATCTTTTGAATTTGACAGCCTAGGCATAACCAACAATGAAGAGAAATAAAAAGTAAATTTATTTAACTTGTGTGCAAACATAAACTTGAACCAAACAGAAAGTTCACTTTGTTTGAAGAAGTTGCACCCTTCAACATAATAAATAACAAATGATTTACTTATACCTCACTACCATAGCAATAGTATTATTAAACGTAATAAACTCGACATGAAATGTTAATTGAATTGACAAATTGCGAAACAGCACATACATTGTACCAGCCTATCTATGTAAATTACTGGCCAATTATACAGCACCTTTAATAGGGGACCGAGATGTCTGGCACATTTTTTAAATATCATTAAATACCTTAATGAAAGATAAACAATGATAAGCTTACAGAAAATTTTAACTTTTTTTCTTTTCGAGTTTCAAGTTCAAGTACACTTATGCACACAATTTCAGCAATAGCGACATGATATAGTATACGAACCATACAAACAATAAATGAGTCAATAAATATGACAAAGAAAACAAAACGCCACCCTTTCTTAGAATTAATGTTTCAGTGTTTATGGTCAAGGTAGCAATCAAACATGTTAATATGAAATTAAAAATGTGATCAAGGGTTTCTTATAGTTGGTAAAGATTGAGTCAATATTACAAATCGTGTGTGTTTACTTTTCTACATTGGTAAGAGGTATAGGGGGAGGGTTGAGATCTCATAAACTTGTTTAACCCCGCCGCATTTTTGCACCTGTCCCAAGTCAGGATCCTCTGGCCTTTGTTAGTCTTGTATTATTTTTAACTTTAGTTTCTTGTGTATAATTTGGAGTTTAGTATGGCGTTCATTTTCGCTGAACAAGTATAGATATTTATTTAGGGGCCAGCCGAAGTACGCCTCCGGGTGCGGGAATTCTCGCTGCATTGAAGACCTATTGGTGACCTTCTGCTGTTGTCTGTTATATGGTCGGATTGTTGTCTCTTTTACACATTCCCAATTTCTGTTCTGAATTTTATTGTAAAATTTTTCAAAGAAAAACATATTTAACACTAACGAAATCACATGCATCTGAATAACAGTATTAAATTTAGTTAAAACATATTGACTTTGAACCAGCTGTCAGTTATTGCAGGTACTCTCAGATCTGTACTTCATGTCTTTTTGTCGTTGGGATGTACAAGAACCTTCTCATATCCTCTCTGTGTTTTTCTAAGATATATTTTTATTTGTATCTATGTAATGAGTTAAGTATCTTTCACATGAATTTTATAGTCTGTTCTTATAGTATGGTGTACCGTTACAACATTGTCTTATGGAGAGGGGAGGGTTGGTCTCTAGCTGACATGTTTCACACCGGCCCGTCGTATTTGTGCCTGGCCGGAGTAGGGCGCCTGTAATTCATGGGTTGTCGTTTGTTGCTGTATCACGTGTTTTATTTTCTTTGATTATTTTGTAAATAAAGTAGGCCGTTAGATGTTTCGTTTAATATGTTTTACATTTGTTTTTTCGGGGCATTTTATAGCTGACTATGCGGTATGGATCTTGCTTATTGTTGAATGTCGTACGGTGACCTATAGTGTATGATATCTTAGTCATTTTTGTCTCTTGTTGAGGGTTGTCATATTCGCAATCATATCACATCTTTTTTTGTTATATTGACTTTTAGGAATAAATATTCCACTTCATCTATAACTTTCCAAATACTACAGATATGCTGATACATATTACAACTTCAGTTTTCTGAAACATGCAATTAAGCATTTAGTCTTTTTAGTTTAATCTTTCAATATAATGCTTAATACTGCTAGAACCCTAAACACTGTGAAAGTTAAGATCAAGAAACTGTACTAAATCTCAATGAAGCTTGCACTATCTCTTTGAAAAAGTAAACCACTAAAAGCACACATTTAAGTATCAAAAATATTTCACACAACTTATTCACACAAGTTACAGAAAAATCAACATTAAAATGGATTTATAGTTAACATGGCTGAATTAATGAGGATGATATATTTAATTGGAATATGCGGCTAATTTATCCATAGGTAATTGTTCGTACGTACATGTAGTTACAGTAACAAATGAATTGTATATTGTCTACGTCAATGTTTATGGATTGTTATTCATCTAGTTGTGCTTGAACTAAAAATAAGCTTCTTAAATTTAACAAGAGGATACGTTTTAATTCATACTTATAAACATAATAATTACAAGTACACAATGGTTATTTACAATCCGTCTTCCGAATAATGTTTTCTTCCAAACGAATAACTGTTATTTCAGAGGGACTCAGGTAGCATTTCTAATTGATAAATTTAATTAAGCGGCATACAGGAACGTCTCCATATCCAAATGTTGATAATTGCATATGTTGGATTTCTAAATGCTTTTTGAATACATAGTGATTACTTTCTTATACAAGTTTTTACCCCAAATACAAAATTCTAAATTCTGAGTTTCATAATTAAAGATAATAAAGCAAATTCTTTAAAACTGCAATAACATTAAGGGAACCAGTGATACTGCACCCGATGCGGATTTCGACATTTTATCTCTCGTCAGTGGTGGTGTTCAAAATAAAACAAATTGAAAGTTAATAACATTGAACAAACTCTGAAAGCTGATAAAACCAAAAAGTACAAAATCAAAAAGTCCAGCATGGACGAGGAAATAACGTAAACAGTTCCTTTTTACCAATTATTTCGAACTTTTATTGTAGGAAATTTTAATAAACAATATTTGTATTTTCATGTCAGTACCGTAGTACGAGCTACTATACTGTTGATACACTCACGAACTATTAATCAAACATAGAGGTATCATTCAATGCAGTAATAACATTAACGGTACCAATTTCATTGTACCTGTAGTTGTACTTTTCGACAAGTCATGTCATATATATCTTTGATGATCAAAGCAACATTTTAGAACGAAAAAACCATGACCACCGCCTTCATTTATTAGTTTTGATTTTGTTCAACGTAATCTGTACGATTTTTATGTTTGAAGTTGGATTCAAAACAAACCGGACATATATATAACATATTTAATTGCTATTGATTAGTATTGCAATGTGCATTGTGTTTAAACGTAATATCAGTATTTAGTTCTATTATAATCTTAATTCAATCTTATTTCTATCTTATTTTTTAGAAATAATTTTTCAAATATGACGTCATATTTGTGCTGTTTCAGAAATTCAAATGTCTGCATGACGTAATATTGTACCTTTTCAATACTTCGTATGTGACGTCATGGTTATGACTTTTTGCGTTCAAGCCTGGTTTGTCACTGAGTCGGATGTGTCTTTTTTCTGTGTTGGTCTGCAATGCATTATGTATTATGGTTTTGTTTTCTGTAATGAGTTAACGTCAGTTTGATCATGTAAATCTTTTATATTCATTTGATAAAATTTACTGTTTGCAATAGCATAAATTGTTCTATATAATAAGGATGTTCTTATCACATGCAAAAAACCCTAGCCGTATTTGGCACAACTTTTTTCAATTTTTGATCCTCAGAGCTGTACAACTTTGTCCCCCTTTTTCTAATTTTCGAACTTTTATATGTGGGCGTCACTGGTAAGTCTTGTTTGGACGAGGCGCGTTTTTGACGTAATGAATTTTAAACCTGACGCCTTTTGTTATCTATTATTCATGTGTTTCTATACCTAATACGTTCTGATATTTATTTGTATTGTAGTCCTGTATTATTATGTTGTCATAATAATGTTATATTTAACAATGCCATCAAAGTGCGAGGTTTGGCATGCCACAAAACCAGGTTCAACCCACCATTTGTTTCTTTAAAAATGTCCTGTACCAAGTCAGGAAAATGGCCATTGTTATATCATAGTTCGTTTCTGTGTGTATAACATTTTTACGTTGTGTTTCCGTTGTGTCGTTTGTTTTCTCCTATTTTTGAGTGTGAATTCACATTACTATAAGACGTGTCACGGTACTTTTCTATTCCGAATTCATGTATTTGGTTTTGATGTTATATTTGTTATTCTCATCGGATGTTGTCTAATGCTTATTCCGTTGCTGTGTGTGTTACATTTTAATGTTGTGTTGTTGTTCTCCTCTAATATTTAATGCGTTTCCCTCAGTTTTAGTTTGTTACCCCGATTTTGTTTTTTGCCCATAGATTTATGAGTTTTGAACAGCGGTATACTACTGTTGCCTTTATTTAAGAGCTGATTTAATTCAAAAATCGGTCACTCGTTGCAGATTTCACAAACTTTAAAACAAGTTGACAATTTACAGCAAACTATCAATTTCGTATGAAGACAAGGGTTGGACACAAAAATTGATTGGTAAGCAAACCCAGCAACTCATTAAGTTGGTGGTAATGCGAAATCCATACTAGGAAAATAAATTTCAATAGTACAAATTTAGATTAATTATGATCGAAGAATTCTGTATTAAGATATTAAAGAACCGTTTTTAATAACTATTTGGCATCGATCCCGATTTCGACGGTATAATATGACACATGTTTAGAATCACAAAGGCTACGTAAAATTGCTTTAAAAGTAAAACAAAACAATTATTGAACAAATCTTATGTAAGATAAAAAAAAAATGTAAAATCAAAAAAATACTGAACTCCGAAGAAAATTCAAAACGAAATGACGAAAAATCCCTAATCAAAAGGCAAAATCAAAAACTCAAACACATCAAAAGAATGGATGACTACTGTCATATTCCTGACTTGGTACATATATTTTTATGTGTTATAGTCATAGCTAAACCTCTCGTATGTATGACAGTCACATCAATTCCATTATATTGAAAGTTTACAAATTTGAGACGATCATAATTCAAATGCCATGCAAAAAAGTATATAAATATTCCTATGAGCATCGAACAAATTTACTTCGAACACGTGTTTCTAGATATACGATACGTTGGGTATAAGGCATTTTTACATTTATGCTTGGGCTTTCAATAACGTTTGACTTTGCAGACGATGCTTGAAACAACAAATGGTGACACACCCTACATGAAAACTGGCAAATACCTCCAATGTCCATGCTACAAGGAAAAATTCACATTACAATTTATTCCAGGCAAGATAACAATGGGTGTAAGAAAATATATATAAATGAACATCGACATGAGAACAAGAATGAGAGTAAACATAGATTTATATTTCTTTTCTAAATTTGAAACTTGTTGAATCTGAATTGGTAATTGATAATATAAGTTTATATGTCATGAACTTTAATATTCATCTGCTAATACAATAACAGACGAGGCTTCCTATGACGAAGGTGGTTCAATTAGGAACAAACAGTGAAATATATGATATCTTATCTTCAGGCGTTTCATTTTAACCATGTGGAGCCCATGTTAAATATTGTGTCAAATCACAACAAAGAACACTTTTTAAACGCTTTAAAAAATAATAAAAGCATTTCTTTTAAAAATAAGATATTCTGCACCGAAAACAACTGTTTTCAAAATGGTTTTTTTTCCGGTTCCGACAAAAGACAGGAAAAAGTGTCAATATTACATCTATTGATTTCACAGCTCCATGCATGGTTAATAACACAGCAATATTTAAACAGTAAGATAAAGTAAATACGGATTTCCGAGCAAAATTCAAAACGGAAAGTTCTTAACAAAATTGCAAAATCAAAAGCTCAAACACATCAAACGAATGGATAACAAATTTTATACTTGCGTACGTAATTTCAGATATTATACTTTTCTTGACTTTCTTGACTACAGAATGGGGAAGTTTATCAAATTCAACTCTAACATGACTTTTTTAGGTACATATATAGGTATGATGCACATGGGTTAATATTTTGTTCCTTGCGTGACAATTGGTTTAGTTTGGTAGTATCCATACGTTGAAAGAGAGGGAAAGGGATTACTTCCAAAATAGTCAGTGCGAGACAAAAACATGATTATACTAAATGACAAGTTAATGTTAAAACCACTACACATCACACCAGAAGGTCAATAGACCCGAAACAATTAAATTCATTCATTTTGAGCAGTAACCTTTCGTTAACGAATCCATGTTTACTTTGCATCCGCGTAGGACTAATACGCAGAGAGAGTATGACGACCTGCTTTTTTCCATAACAGTAGAGGTGACTGATATGCCAAAATTCTGAGAAATCTTTGATCATAAATGGACGGATCTGTTAAACATAATAATCATTCTCCTTTCCTTCTATCTTAGTTTTTTTTTAAGCAGCATGATAGCAATAACTGGTTTGCCAAAACAGATAGGAAAAACGATATATATAATATGTGTATGTCAGAATTGATGTGAATAAAAGCGGGAAAATCTACATAGGATACAAATCAACTCATAGTATTGTGTCAGTGGAATCTCTTTTGACTTCGATCAATGTGATTGAAGTTCGAGACATTATAGACAAAACAAAGTAAAAGAATTAGACGGCGAACGTCAGGTCATTAACCGTTACGAACAACAAAATAAACAACCCTGGATCTCATTTTCTTAGTAGACTGAGACGATTAATTGTTAACCGGAAAACAACGGACAGAAAAATGAACTGTTGCTCAGTAAAACTTTAAGTATATAAAAAAACTTGCGAGTTCAAATAAGATGTAAAAGGATGACCGGGTAGGGTGATTACCTCTTTCCTTAAAACAAAATACAACATAGATAATGATGGTGTCACGAACCCATGTCAGTTAGACCCGCATTATGTCTACATCAGACTTTTCAGTCACGCTAGATTAAAAACAGTTGGAAGACAAAAAGAACAGAAAATCCGACAAGTTGATTCTACTCTTATTATTCAAAGATCGAACTTATTTTGTTTCTCTCTTTTTATCTAAAAAATCTTTAATTAAGATTCCTTTCTTTATAAATGTTACTTTGTGAAAATGTTTAGTTTACGTGTTACAGATCTAGAAAGGAATCGGTTGATGTATGATGAGACAAATACGAGGAGAAACACCTCAGTTCGTTTTGAAACTTAATTTCATTGTTATAACAACAGGTCTTTAAATAAAAGGAAAATATAGTATAAGTTCTCCTATGACCAATTTCAGTTATTTTTAATGAATGTTGGATGCTAGTACCTGATGCATCTGCATTGTATTGCCAATATTTATATAGCAAAATTATCTTTCTTTAATTAATAGCGTAAAGTTTACATTTGCATATATTTGAACAAATGCTAAAACAAAATTAGCCCAAAAGAGGGTCTTACCGAGCCTCCTTTGTAATATTATAGTCACGTTTCCATGTTAAAACTATGTTTGATCATAATCAAAATGTGACAATCTGTATATTTAATGTCAATTTTGATTCTGAAGCTCCTTAAGTATTCATATTCTATCATTTCAAATAATTTCGATAAGTTAAACTCAGTAAAGTACTTCAGATTAACCAAGTGTCGAATAGCTGTGTGTATTTACTATCATTTGGTCAATATAGCTGATGATGGCCAAATTAATAAAGTGTTATTTACTACAGAAATTGGAGTTCCTTTTTGATATCCGACAGATGAAAACCATAGGCTACATGTACAAGGGTTGATGTTAGAAAATGTGAAGGTACCGTCATATATTTTTTACATTAGCAAACACTACTGATTTAAAAAAAAAAAGATGAACACTATGAGTATATGCAGGTTAATGTATGATAAATCGGATCGAATTGAAATCATATTATTATTTAATCTATCGATTACTTTTCAAATATGGTTGCTTATGGAAATATACCAGAAAGATAATATTACCAAAGCTAAGAATTTGTTAATATGTCAACATAAAAGAAAACTAAAACCATAACAAAATGATTGAATACAAATGCGTTAAAATGTAACTGCACATAATAATATTGTCTCAGATGCACTGATAGATCTCAAAATGTAACAGCATACTATAGTAATAATAGTTATCAAAGGTACCAGGATTATAATTCAGTACGCCAGACGCGCGTTTCGTCTACATAAGACTCATCAGTGACGCTCATATCAATTTGTTTTATAAAGCCAAACAAGTACAAAATTGAAGAGCATTGAGGATTAAAAATTCCAAAAACTTGTGCCAAATACAGCTAAGGTAATCTATACCTTGGATAAGAAAACCCTTTGTTTTTCGAAATATTCAAAGTTTCGTTAACAGGAAATTTATAATTATGATCACACTATTGATATTGATAATAAAACAGGCAATCATTTTATTATTTGTTATAAGATTTGAATTATAACATTGCATATAAGAATCATTATTTATGTCAGAAATCGATGTGTTCGTCGGTGTGGTTTACATTTTCGATAAAGCTGTATAATTTGAATTATTAATAAATAAAGATAGATAAGCACAAACATTAACAGCTAAATATCAACTGCTGCATCAAACGCAGCTACATGTAAGTCTACATAAATGTGGAATTTGATCTTATATTTTACAGAGACAAGTGACAGGCAATTATCATACAAAAACAATCGTATTACAAATAAAAAAAATATTAAAATGTAAACAAGAAATCGACAACTCTTTGATTAGTTTCTAGAGATAAAAATATTTTATAGATTTCTTTATCTAAATCACGTCATTCCTTCATCGGATCATATTATTCTCCACTTGTCTATAATTGTAATGAAATACTGGCGTTTGTTTTTATGCAGTTCCGTTTTTGTGATGTTCCGTTGTTTTACTCTTGAGTTGATTTGTTTCCCCCGGTTTAAGTTCGCAACACGATTATTCTTTTCTTTATCAATTGAAGACTTTTGAATAGCTGTATATATATATATATACTACTTCATTCACGTAAATACTGATTGAATGGTTAAAAAATAACAACTGAATTGGTTTTTATTTTTCATGATTATTTTATAATTTTCATGTCAAAGCCTTTTTATGCCGACTATACGTTATATGTTTTACTCATTGTTGAAGTTCGCACGATTGAATTTAATGGCTTACATCCTCTTCATTTGAATTTAGGTGAAAAGTTGGGTAAGGATGAGGAGTTCATTTAAAGCAGGCGATTATGGTAGTTTTTTCCTTCATTCCTCTCCCCATATCGTTAAGTAGAAAATGTATAAAGACTCGTGTCGAAGCAGAGACATTTTTACAGATTTTTTAAATTGATTTCTTAGTGTACGAAGTGAGAATGATTTTTTCACAAACCCCAAAAGACCCCACGTGATGCCGTTTCAGCATGTGAATTCCCTTTTTTAAAACAGGTAAATTGTATAAAAATAATTTTGTTTTTAAGCTTTCAATAACTCAACTTAAAGTTGAGTACCTACTTTGAGGCGCATTATGGATAATGACTTTGTTGTCCAATTTGCAATCATACAACTTTAAGCTAAATAATTGGAGTGTTTCATATGATAATACACAACTCATGTTTGACTGATATAGATAGCAAAGATGAACACGGTGACTGCTATTATTTCCATATGAATGAAAAAGATATTTTCACAGCAATAACATATTATTTGCAAAACACTCTTTTGAAAGAAATCTAAGACATAAAATTGATAATGAAAATGTCTCAAAGAGACAAAAACCGACCATCCAGAGGACACCATTGTGTCTTCAACACATTTAAATTTCTGATAACATTTGACAGAGAATACTTTTGCTATCTTTATTTTGTATTCATTTAGCAAGTAGACAATATGAAAATAGGAAATTCGATGTTTTTAAAAAAAATTATTATTCAAAATTAAAGACTGCAAATCATTTTTCTAAACAAATCTTTCAATAAAATCTCTAATCATATAACTACAATTGTTTACCTATAGAAATTGTGACTTGGATGGAGAGTTGTTTCATTGGCACTAACAAAGATAAAACTTCGGTGGGGAATAGACTTTTATAGTGTAAAAAATAAATATCTTAATCAACTGTTTATGCACATTCTATAGCAATCTCCGGCACAGAGATCACATATCCGTTCCGTTCAATACTTTGTAACACTACACTCAATATTAAGTGTAGTATTGCAAAGCATGTATGGAACGGATATGAACTCTGCGCCTGAGATTGATTCTATAGCTATATCTGACATTTCTGAAATCATAAATAATGAATATACCATTTGTTTGATATTTAGATGCAGTTTCTGCAAATCCTTAAGGTGGTACCCAGCACTTTCACTAAAATTAATTTGGCTCGTTTAATTTTTATTTAAGTATTTACTTTGACCCTTTAACAAAAATATAAAAAAATTTTTTTTTGAACCAACCGTTTTTTCAAAAAAAAAAAATACACTGGTTATATAGCAGTTTGACAAACACCAATTTTGATTAATATTCCTTTTACACCACAACGTAATTAAAACGTTTAGCTGACTTTACAGAATTATCTGTCTGTAAGGTTAAGGACCACCTTAATGCATATTATACATTTCGAAAATAAAATCTCCCAAAACAACTCTGTTATAATATTTCGACCTTAAATGTAAACATTCTATTAAAATACTATGTTCTGTATTCCTTGTTTTCTGTAATGAATATATATTCCACTTTCGCTCAATAAAATAGACTTGACGGTGTTAATTGACATTGGTGATTTTATCATGTATCATTTCAAGGTCAATTAAAATATTATAATGCTTTACAAAATTAAATAAAATTACAACATCCAATATTTTAGTGAACGCACTTCACAACTTGGAGCCGTTGGGATTAGTTTTTAGCTTAGTAACTGTCAGTTAATATCCCTTGCCAGAAAAAAGTTTGTTATCTTTTTCTGTCTTAATTTAGTTGACAATAAAACAGGAAATTCGATGATTTTTTCAATTACTATTTGAAAATAAAGACTGCGAGTCATTTATCAAAACAAGTCTTCTAATATTACATCTTAGCTTAAGACGCATAAAACAAAAAATATTTATAACTCAATATTTTCAACGTGAACAAAACTGTATTTTTCTTAAATCTGTGTAATGTGTAATTTATTGATTACTGTTTGCTACACGTCCATTGTCAAATATTGCATGCGTGCTCAAACTTATAGATACAACATATTGGTAGTGGAAAGGGATCCGTATTAACTTTTTAAAGTGTTTTATTTACAGATAATAGGGTAGGCCATTGATATTTCGATTCGATACGTAATATATTGACATAATATAGCGGGCTCTTATATTTTTGAATATACAAATAGGGATATGTGGTATTTAGCCAAAACACAAAAACAGTACACGCACAGAATAAAAGTAAGTGCTTTTATTGTTATTCTCCGTCTTAAAGAAACAGCGGGGCATTCAACACGGAACACAAAAATAACGATTCACTGCAAGTTTAAGATGGCAACTAGCAACGACTTAAGCTGGGTTCTTTTGTGGACAGATTTGGATAGTCTAAGATTAAAAATGACACTCCGTAAAATTTATGGACACCATCACAAATTGGTTGATCCATATAAGGTGGACATTTTACCACGTCTTATATAGTTGTTTTTCATTTAGGTCGTCTGGTCTTTTAAGTACCAAACTTGGCCTATTCCCGAATTTGACTGTTTTGCTGAGTGTGATTTCACATTACTATAAGACGTGTCAGGGTACTTTGTTATCCAACATCATTAATGTATTTAGTTATGGTGTTGCATTTGTAATTCTGATCGAATTCTATTTTTTAATATTCTTATCGTATGTAAAAGTAAAGATAATTAATCACCCAGTTGATTTATAAGATTTTAATTTATGGACAACTTAACGTACACGATTTATTTGTTTGATAGTTTGATTTAGAAAAAAATATCGACATACCTAGACAATACAATTATTTATCTAATTACTAACACAGTTATGTATTAATTAAATTGTGATTGTTGTATTATACATCAATTACCATAATTACACATCTGATTTTGAAGTATATCAAAAATTTTCGAAATTTACCTGTGACGTCACTTTTGTAGCGTATCCTGTCGGTGACTATGCATGATTCTTTTGTGCTGTTTGGTGTGCTGTCCTATTTTATTTTACGTTTACCACTTCGGTGTTGACATGAACATCAATTATAGTCATTTTTATAAATTTACTACTTGCAAAAGTAAGACTTATTCTAAATACCAAGGATTATCCAAGGCATAGATAACCTTGGCCGTATTTGGCACAACCTTTTAGAATATTGGGTCATAAATGCTGTTCCACTTTGTACTTGTTTGACTTTCTTTACTATTTTGATCTTGGTGTCACTGGTGAGTCTTATGTAGACGAAACGCATGTATGGTGTATTAATTTATATGCCTTGTACCTTTGATAACTATATTAGTATGTCGAAATGTCCTATTGTAATGTGTATTTGTGTATTTCTCTGTCCTGAATGTTCTTGCATTTATTTGTACTGTAGTCCTGTCATGAAATGTTATCATTTTAGTGTTATATTTAATATTGCCTTAAAAGCGCGAGGTTTTGCTAGCCTCAAAACAAGGTTCAACCTACTATTTTTCTAAAAATGTCCTGTGTCAAGTCATTAAAATGGCAATTGTTATCTTATAGTTCGTTTCTGTGTTTGTTGCATTGTCTTTTTGGTTTTTTTTGTTGCATTTCAGTGTTTCTGTTGTTTCGTTGTTTTCCTCTTATAATTGACGTGTTAACCTCAGTTTTAGTTTGTAACCCGGATTTGTTTTCTCTCAATCGATTTATGAGTTTCGAACAGTGGTATACTACTGCTGCCTTTAATAAGTAAGTTTAACAAAACCAAAAGTATTTTCTATTCATATGTTCTATTAATAACTATGGTATGGGCGTAAGATCGAGGTAACCGTCACTGTGTATTAGCTCATTTTATGAAATCTACTCTAAAATACAGCTGGCAGTGGTAGATCTGTGAATCAATGTCAGTAGGTAAAACACTTTTGTTTGCTTTAATTAATGGCAAGTATTTGTTAAAGAGGTCTATTTTAGTTTGCTTTTGCTTTTCCTCATGCCTCTGTGTTTGATGTTTTTATGATTTGAGACACAGACCAGTCGTATCGATCAGCCAATCTGTTGATGAGGAGACTTTTTAACGACTTTGACTACCCATATTATGGTGATCATAAAACTTTTGTTGTGTCGATTTCAGTAGGTTTTCCTCAAAGTGTGTTGAAGTAGTGTTTGTGTAAGGCGCAGTAACCTGCTAATGACATCCGTATAGTGTAAGAGTGCAAAAGTACTAATTGCGATATATAAATGTCATATAATTGGACAGAATGTATGTTACTGCTGCGAAATTGGTAGTTGACGAGACGATTGGAAAGTTAAAATTATTACGTTTGTCTTAGATTCTAACTTGAATTCGTCCCTTTGCGTTAATGTCAAAGAAAAATTATGAAACAAATCTTCCAGATTCAGTAGGTACTGGATCAAAAGTATACTGGGCTATATATGAGATACAAGCATGCACTGAAATGTGAGTTATAAAGTGACAGGATATCTTATTTAAGTCTTTTTGTTTGTTATCTGCCACACACAGTTTTAAAGGGTCAACTAGAAAGGGTTCACTATTATTAAACATTTTGAAATACGACGACTGTCTGTGAAAAAAAATCCACTACACTAGTTGATTAAAAAACATTTTGATCATATCACCAATGTCGTGTTCTTTGGTTTAAGCATGACTCTTGACATAGTTAGATTTTTCTTGACTTAAAACCAGACGAGTTCTGTTTTTCTCGTTTCTCGTTTTTATATAGATAAGACGGTTGGTTTTCCCGTTTAAATGGTTTTACACTAGTAATTTTTGGGGCCCTTTATAGCTTGCTGTTCGGTGTGAGCCAAAGCTCCATGTTGACGACCGTACCTTTGCCCATATATAATGGTTTACTTTTTTAAATTGTTGCTTGGATGGAGAGTTGTTTCAATGGCACTCAAACCACATCTTCCTATATCTATTGGAATCTACGAACTTTTTTTTTACTGAAACATCTCTGTATATTCGATTTTTTTAATTGAGCATGTGGAATTGACTTAGCATGGTTAAACTCCGATCTGACACCTCAGATAGTTTTCAAATCAAACTGTGGATTTTGCAATATTAAGCGATTAATGCCAATAATTAGGTCCTGCAAAATAGAGCCGATAGAAAAGATGTATTGGAAATTATAGTCAGAACTGAAGTATTTTTGTTTAAAAGCGTAAAGATCACATTTATACATATTTGAGCGAAAGCTATATTTTAGGCCGAAAGCTGAACCTACCGAGCCTACTCCTTTGTCATATTATAGTCAAGTTTCCATGTCTAAATTTTATTTTATATCTTTATTTTAAAAATGTCACAATCCGTTTTTATTACAGTGTCGCCTTTTGATGCTGAAGCTCCTTTCGTTTGCATATTTTTTTTATTTCAAAAGTTTTGGTGAAACTAAGTTCTGGAAAGTACTTCAAATGAATCAAGTGTGCAATAGCTGTTTGTATTTACAGTGATTTTATCGATATCGCTGATGATGGACTAATACTCTCAATGCCAATTAATAAAGTGTTATTTTACATACAGAAATAAAATTCCTATTTTGATATCCGAATGATGAAAACCATAGGCTACATGTTCACAGGTTGTTGTCAGACAAACTGTGAAGGTACCGCTGAACTTAAACAATAATAAAATAAGTAAATACAAAATATATTTAGATGTAACTACACATGATAATATTGTCTCAGATACCCAGATAGATCTCAAAATGTAACAGCCTGCCATAGTAATAAAACAGGCAATCGTTTTAATATTTCTTATAAAATATGGACATTAATATTGCATTCAAGAATTATTATCAATGTCAGAAATCGATATGTTCATCAGTATTGTTTACCACTTGGAATAGAATACCATTATTTATATTATGAATTATAAATGAGTAAATTAATAAATAATAGTAGATAAGCACAAACATCAACAGTTAAATATCAACTTCTACATCCAAATGCAGCTACATGTTAGTCTACATAAAAGTGGAATTTAATCTTATATTGTACAGAGGCAAGTGACAGGCATTTAACATACAAAAACAATCGTATTACAACACAAAAATATAAAAATGTAAACAAGAAATCGCCAATTCTTTGTTTAGTTTCTAGAGATAAAATTATTTTATAGATTTTGTACCTAGATCACGTCATTCGTTCATCGAAGGCATGTCATTCTCCACTTGGCTATAATAGTAATGAAATACTGGTGTTTGTTTTTGGTGCGATTCAGTGTTTCTGCTGTTCCGTTGTTTTCCTATTATATTTGATGTTTCCCTCGGTTTTAGTTTGTAACCTGGTTGTTCTTTTCTTAATCAATTGATGACTTTTGAACAGCTGTATACTAATTTATTCACGTAAATACTGATTGACCGGGTTAAAAAGTAACAACCGATCATCAATTTGTTTTTACTTTTCATGATTGTTTTATATTTTTCATGTCGAAGCTTTTTTTAGCCGACTATACAGTATTTATCTAACTCAGTGTTGAAGTTGGCAAAATTGAATTTAATTGCTCAAATCCTCTTCATTTGAATTTAGGTGAATTGTTTGGTAAAGATGCGAAGTTCATTTCAGCTAGGCGGTTATGGTATTTTTTTCCTTTATTTCTCTGCACAAATCGTAAAGTAGAATATTTATAATGGCTCGTGTCGAAGCTGCGACATTTTTACAGAAGTTTTTTTAAATTGTTTTAGTGGACCAAGTAAAAATGATGATGTTCACAAATTGGGCAAACCCCAAAAAGCCCCACGTGATGATGTTTCAGCAGGTGAAAAATGACCTATTTCAAAAGAGGTCATAAAAAAAAATTTCTTTAAAAACTTTCATTAACTCAACTTAAAGTTGAGTACCTACTTTGAGGCGCATTAATGATAATGACGTAATTGTCTCATTGGCAATCATACCGATTCAAGCTGCATAATCGTAGTGTTTCATATGTTAAGACAGAACTCATGTTTGACTGATATAGAAAGCTAAGATGAACACGGTTACTCCTTTTATTTCCATATGAATGAGACATTTTTACAGCAATAAGATATTATTTGCAAACACTCTTTTGACATAGAATTGCTAATGGAAATGGGGAATGTCTCAAAGAGACAACAACCAACCAAAATGTAGAAAACAGCCGGAGGCCACCAATGTTTCTTCAACACAGTTAAATTTCTAATAAAATTTGACAGAAAAAAAGTTTGTTATCTTTCTTCTGTATTCATTAAGTTAAAATAAGAAATTCACTGGGTTTTTTTAAAATTATTATTCAAATTTAAAGACTACGAATCATTTATCTAGAATACTGTATAACACATTTATTTATATCTATAATGGTTAACCTATAGAAAATGTGACTTGGGTGACGAGTTGTTTCATTGGCACTGACAAAGACAAGACTGCGGCGGGGAACAGACTTTTATAGTGTTAGAATAAATATGTTAATCAACTGTTTACGCACATTCAGTATCAAAATAGACATCACTCTTAATACATAAATTGATTGCATTTCTTGAATAATGAATATATAATTTGTTTGATATCAAGATGCAGTTTCTGGACATACATTTCGAAAATAAAGTCTCCCACAACAACTCTGCTATGATAGTTCGACCTGAAATGTAAACATTCTATTAAAATGCTCTGTTTTGTATCCATTGTATCCTTTAATGAATAAATATTCCAATTTCGCTAAATAAAATAGACTTGCCGGTGTTATTTTGACATTGATGTTTTTATCATGTATCATTGCAAGGTCAAATAAAACATATAATGATTTACAAAATTGAAAAAAATTACAACATGCAATATTTAAGGGAACGCACTTCACAACTTGGAGCCGTTGGTATTAGTTTTTAGCTTAGTAACTGTCAGTTAATATCCCTTGTCAGAAAAAAGGTTTGCTATCTTTTTCTGTATTAATTTAGTAGACAATAAAAACAGAGAAAATTCGATGATTTTTTCAATTACTATTTTAAATTAAAGACTGCGAGTCATCATTCAAAACAATTCTTTTTAATATTACATCTTAGCTTAAGATGCACATAACAAAAATATAACTATGTATTGTTAACGTGAAAAAAAATGATTTTTTCTTAAATATGTGTAATTTATTGACTACTGTTTGCTAAACTTTCGTTAGCAAATATTGTATGCGTATTTAAAATAATCGATACAACAGATTGGTAGTGGAAAGAGATCCGTATTAACTTTTCAAAAAAGTTTTATGTACAGAAGTTGTCCAATCTTTATGTCTGATAGCGTAGGCCACTGATGTATCGATTCCCTATATTGACATAATATATGAGGTTCTTACATTTTTATGTAGAAAATAGGGGTATGTGGTATTTAGCCAAAACACAAAATCAGTACATGCACAGAAAAAAAAGTAAAGGAACAGCACTTTTATTGTTATTCTCAATCTTACAAAGACAGCAAGGCTTTCAACATGGAACACAAAGATTTCGCTTCACTGCAAGTTTAAGATGGCAACTAGCACCGACAAAGCGAGTTTTTTTACGAATAAGATTTGGATAGACTTAAGGAGTTTAAAAAAAACCAAATCGAGTTATGACTTTTGAACAGCGGTATTCTTTTGTTGCCTTTTTTTGGCACATCAATTTGGAATGTTTGGTTTTAAATGCTATTCGACCTTTTAATTGGTTTTGCCTTCTAACTGTTTCGATAAGAGTGCCACTGAGTAGTTATCTCTATACTAAACCAATGGGATAACACAATGTTTAGTTACATAGATGGTGCCATTGTTTTCTTTTCAAATAAAATATCGAACTCAAGGTAAATCCCAAAAAGGGAAGCCCTTTTAAAAAAACTAACAAAATCAAACATTAGACTTGACAAATCAACAAAACGAATGGAAAGAACAATCCACAAAACGAATGGAAAGAACTGCCATATTCCTAACGCGGTACAGGCATTTAACGAACCAAATTGAGGGCTAAACCTGGTTTATAGCTAACTACGACTCAAACTCTGTAAAATAGAAACGAAAGATGCCAACAGGAAACTCAAACCCATCAGTAGCAAAACAACTAACAACCCCATGGCAAATTAAGAAAATCAACTGTACACAAAATACAACCTCGATAACTAAAGACTGTGCTTTCCAATAAAATCTGGGGTTATCGAATGTGCTCGTGGAGGATAAGCAGATCCTGCTCCACCTGTGACATCAGTCATGTTGCTCATGTTAGTACAAACCAGTGATAAGTTTGATTCAGTAGTTCAAATTCGTGACACCAGGACGCAATTATGAATACGAAAAGTGGGACATATTTTTTTATGAAAGGATGAGTTCATCTTCCACAGTCTATCAAAAAGTCTTTACCACTTGGAGTTTTTAAATAGCTTCCTTGAACGCAGTAACCCTCTACATACATTAAAGTGTTTAGTTAGAGTTAACGGTATGCTACCTCTCAGATTCCTTAACTCAGTCAAAATCATCCATCCTGCTTCTAGGAAACATCTATGTTGCAATAAACAATGTATTAGTTTTATAAAGTATGTTTAATGTCTTACAATTCATATACCTGCTATAATGTATCTATTATGATCCATAACCTTAAACAAACTCGAATAGCATAAAAATTTATAAAATATAATTTTCCTTCTAACTATTTTACTAACATTTCAGTTTGTGTAAGGCGTTTTTTTGTATATAAATTCGTCAGAAGAAATATATGTCAAAAGCCTGTATGTATATGTATATGTATAAAAGAGCTAAATGATCGAAATTAAAGCTACGCTTCAATTTCTAAAACTCTCATGGGATCTTACATCACAGTATCCAGTAGCGGTAAATCTGATACTATGTAATTGCTTTATTTCAAGTTTGTATACTTTTGAAAGTTATAAATTATTGAAAAACATGTTTATTTATTTAAGTGGTCATAACTGCAATTTCGAAACTGAGTAGGTTAACAATTTATTGTTTGGCAAATTGTGTTTATATTATAATTTTTTTTCAGAAGCTATTAATAAACTCATTAAACATTTACATGGTAAAACAAGACGTAATTTTTACGGTTAAAGCTAAGTAGACAACATTACTTCTTTGACATATGCTTGAGAACCGTTTAAATATCAATTAAAATATGTTTTCTGTCAATAGAGCTTATTTAAGAGCAGTTAAAATACATTTTGTGGTGTAATGAAATTTTTAATTTCAAGCTTTCAGACAAAATGCAATAGAACTTGATATAAATGTATGATATATAATGGCTAAAAACATGATTTTATTATCTTATCGGCCTTAGTTCTGCTGTTATTGTTCGTGTGCTCAATTTCTAATTCAAGTTTTAACCTGAATTTACTATTTGGATGTTGAATTGAAGGCTTAAATACATCTTCCCTTTCAAAAGAGATTGTTTGTACAAACTTGGAATTGTCGATACAAATTTTATTTTAAGGTTCAAGTAAGCTCGGAAACATATACTCCGGTGATTTCATCAAAATGCTAAACATTTTTTTTTATCGCAACCGACAACTCTTGTACAAAGTATGCAACCCTAATGGACAGTTCTCTTTCAGTTTATTGGAATCATATGTGTTATTGTTTAACTTTATGTTTCTTGTGCCTATATGAAGCAGAATAAATACATAGCCTTTTCTTAGACAAAAACAAAAACACAATTTTGCAAATTCGTTAATGTTAAATTTCACTTTTAGATGTGTTGATAATTACTTGTCACTCAATATCCTACATTGTAGGGATTGCTTGGATCCCTTAAATCAGAGTGAACTTCAGATTTAGTTTATTCTACCGAAACTTGAAGGTCAGAACGTATACTCGATATTGGTACAGATGAATAACTTCAAAAATAAAATCTATGTCAAACATTGTGATTCTAACTTTTCAATTGTCAGTTTTCTGTTTCTCAGCTTGAAAATACCCTCTTCTATACCAGATTGCAATACATGACTCAGTTGATACAAAATGTTTTTGAAGTCTCCACATATACGTACTTTATAAGAAGGGACAGGACCCAGGTTATGTCCATCATTTTCTACATAAGAAAATACTGGTACCAAGTGAGAAATATGACAGTTGTTATCCATTCGTTTGATGTGTTTTAGCTTTTGATTTTGCCATTTGATTAGGGACTTTCCGTTTTGAATTTTCCCCGGCGTTCGGTATTTTTGTGATTTTACTTTTTATCCATACACGAAAAAAATGATCCATCAGAGTAATGATGATTTGCGATTGAAATCAAAACCCCATAAGTGTAACATTCAGGATCATATATTGATTGACCGATACGATATGTTGGTGTCTCAACTCAATAGTGACATGCTTTTGCAAACCTTGGTCTTCAAGTACCGTGATTAGTCGTCCTCATTGTGGTTTACCTATCGTTCTCTATTCCAAAATGAGACATTTTGACATAGTGAGGATACGCATGGCGAGTGATGCATATATAGCATTGCCTAGTCGACGCAGCCGATCTTGTTCTTTTTAGAATTCTATAGATTTCCTGTTTTTTCTTTGTTGTTTGGTTTAGTTTCTCCTTTGCCGATTTGCTATATGATAAATTTGTTAAATTACTGCGGCCTTAAATTTTGGTATGTTAAGTTTTAAATGTTTAGGTCAGCCAATAAATGGGTGTGCAGTTTCTATAAAAACCAAAACGTGACGCTATTGATGTGGTTTATTATTGACTTTGTTCTTACAAAGATATGAGCATACTTTTATGTAAAGACTCTTATCTTTGCAGTTTTGTTTTTACACATACCTTTTTGCAGTAAACATCAAAGGGCCCTATTTTAACCCGTCTATAGAATTGTGAGACTATACGTCATTATTGGGTTTATATAAAACATATTTATCTTAACACTTACATCAGACATATTCAATATGTATAGTAATTATTAAAGAATGACACATGCATTATTGCTATGAACAGTTCTTATAACTCTTTCAGCCTGTCAAATCTTTTGTTTAACTCCCTGTTCTTATCTCCTTCTCTCTCTTTTAGTATATAGATTTCATATGTGGGATTTTTATACTATTAGTTTGAGAAGAAAAGTTCATTGAGATGATCACTTGTTGCTCATCGAATGTTTATTTGTTTCCTGTCAATGACATGAAAATAACACGAAATAGGTCTAGCAGATATACATACATCACAAATAAACAACTTATTATATATAATAGTTTCCTTCGATTCATAAAGATACATGTATGTCATGGAGTAAACCTCCCGATTTGCAATGCGTTTTTTCTTCTTCAAATTTTGCCTTTACCCATGACTCCAAACAGCGATAACGGTTTCATTATCATCCTTGTAGTCGATGACTTTAAATACTGATATTGGATTTTTCTCTTCGTATACTTTTTTGACAATTGTTTTCTGAATTTGTTGATTAAAGCCTCAGGACGTTAACATTAAACCAAATCAAGCTTTTTTTAAAACTGTATATGAGTTTACATGTACATGTATTGTATTATTAAGCACATGGTTTAAAAGGGGATTGAATTGTTCTACTAGAACGCATGTCTCAATGAACCACACCGAGGGCATATTTTATAAATGATGACGCCCGCAACCGTATATTTTAATTAGATCAAAGTTTTTTGACGGCTTCCGTTTGCTCTGCATGAAAAAAATGATGAAAAAACATTTATAATGCAAATATATCGAAAATTGGTGCATTGTCATTTGCTTTGTTTTTCTGTGACGTATCGAAACATCAGACTAGGACTGCTTTTAAAATTATGTTCTCTGGTCTTAATGCTATGTGTTTATTTGTTCTACATTAGCTATAGGTAATGTGGGAGGGTCAAGATCTCACAAAACATGTCTAAGCAACCCCTGCATTCTGTGCATGTCCTAAGTCAGGAACCTCTGACCTTTGTTAGTCTTTTATGTTTGTTTTATTTAGTTCATCTATATAATTCAGAGTTCAGTGTGACGTCCATTTTGTCCAAAGTAGTACGCATTTTTTTTTGGTTAGGGGACAACCTGAACCTGTCTCGAGGTGCGTTATTTTTTTCGCTGTGTTAGAGACCCATTGGTGACCTTTGGCTAGTAATTGCTCTTTGGTCTGATTGTTGTTTCTTTGACACATTCTTTTTTCCATTCTTTATTAAAAGTATGTTCGAGTGAGCTAAATGCATTAAGTCTTTAAATTCTGCGGCATCCTTAATATATTGCATGATTGAGTTTTATAGGGGCACTAGATGTCAAATTCATGTTCACCGATTTGACTGAAATTCTAAAACTTGTTTCATAACAAAGTAAAACATTCACCCAAATTATAAAAAGACTAAAAATCAATTTACAGGTCCTGGGGTTGAGAATATGTAGCTTTGTTTCGTGTGTATTTTAGTCTAGACGCCATCTAATTAACCATCGAGCTGGTATCCGAATACCTACAAGAACCATATAAATAAAGGCAACAGTAGTATACCGCTGTTCGAAACTCATAAATCGATAGAAAAAAACAAATCCGTGTTACTAACTAAAACTGAGGGAAATGCATTAAATATAAGAGGAAAACAACGACACAACATTAAAATGTAACACACAAGAAACGTACTAAGCATTAGACAAAATCCGATGAGAATAACAAATATAACATCAAAACTAAATACATGAATTTGGGATAGAACAGAAACGTGACACGTCTTATAGTAATGTGAATTCACACTCAAATATAAGAGGAAACAAACGACACAACAGAAACACAACGTTAAAATGTAAAACTAACAGAAACGAACTATAATATAACAATGGCCATATTCCTGACTTGGTACAGGACATTTTTTAAAGAAAGAAATGATGGGTTGAACCTGGTTTTGTGGCATGCCAAACCTCCCGCTTTCAAGGCAATGTTAAATATGACATTAAGATGACAATACAACATTACAGGACTGCAATACAAATACAAAGGAGAACATATTGGACAAAAAAAAAACACGAATAATAGCTAACAAAAGGCAAC
Source organism: Mytilus edulis (assembly GCF_963676685.1). Taxonomy (NCBI): domain Eukaryota; kingdom Metazoa; phylum Mollusca; class Bivalvia; order Mytilida; family Mytilidae; genus Mytilus; species Mytilus edulis. The sequence continues at coordinate 13,506,978 of NC_092348.1, read as the reverse complement.
AGGTTTAAAATTCAATACGCCTGTACTTTATGTTTTTCTAACAAGTGTAAAATTCAAATGAAATATTGTATCACTGAAAAAATGAAAAATGAAATATTGTATCACTGAAAAAATGAAAAATGAAATATTTAGAAGAATTTTCAGATAAGCATATATTTTCATTTCAATGAATTATAAAATATTACAAAAACGTTACTTTAAAGAAGGATGAAAATAATAACATGCATATGATGTACTAGTATATGTTTATTTTACAATGATATTTAAGTGGTTTTTTTGGCTTATTAGGACTCATATATAAGCGATAATGTATCCCATTAGGTTTGTGTAACGTCTGCGGAAACAGCAAACTAAGTAATATGACTAAATTTAGATGTAGGAAAACTGCAAAGAGATAATCTTGGATATATCATATCTATCATGCTACTAGTAACATGTATAAATATTGCATTGTTTGAAAGGGAAGTGAAATTGGTGCAGAAATTATTGAGGGTCATAAATCATTTACGTATTATTACGAATGAAAGCAGAATGATATTCACAGGTTATAGGATAGACAAAAGGAAATGAGAATTATTGTGGAACTCCTGTAATTTCACTCCTCATACATATAAACAATGATTGCTGTCGGTGTATTGATGTATTGGGTAGTAAAAGAAAATGTAAATAACAAACTGGAAATTACTTGCTCATAACTTCCGGAGCACCTGAGATCACCCCTAGTTTTTTGGTGGGGTTTGTGTTGTTTATTCTTTAGTTTTCTATGTTGTGTCGTGTGTGCTGTTGTTTGTTTGTCTTTTTCATTTTTAGACATGGCGTTGTCAGTTTGTTTTAGATTTATGAGTTTGACTGTCGTCCCTTTGGTATCTTTCGTCCCTCTTTTAAAACTCTACGCAATTTTTAGATTTTTAAATGTTCGCCATTTTTTTATATCGACCAACATGAAAGAAAAGCGGTAAATATATGTAATAATTTCTCAAGTTCTTTAAAGTCAATCGTTATATTAACGGCATAAATATATGACAATGTCACGACATCCGTTATTGTCATGAATAAGATATTTTATCTAGATATATAGGTGAGGAATGAGTGCTAATAAGATAAATCTCCATCCAAGTCAAAATTTGTAAAAGTAAACCTTTATATTCAACATTGCTAGAAACAGAAGAATAATTTAGAAAACGTGAGGCCCCAGGGGAAAAAACAGAGAAACCATACAAATAGATAACGGAAGATGTAGTATGGATTATCGTAAAAAATTGTATCAATTTGGAGATACATACTCTAAATGCAGGCGCTGCTGGAATGTTGCTACATAGAAATGGTAAGATCACACATGGGAAGCTGAAATTATTTTTCTTGTCGTTACGGTTTCTTTTCAACCGACCCTCATTGTCCATTTCTAGATATAAGTCAATATATGAGGCTGACTTAACTATATTTGATGTATCCTTTATCGATCGTTCGATGGATAGATGCGTTCAACATAGTCACCACAACTTGAGTTATTTAGTAAGAGAGTTTATCTATATAGCGGAAAGTAAAGTTTAATGATAAGTTCATGTATGAAATCAGCTAAAAGACACAGTCGGCAAGAAAAGGGGAACAATTTTTTTTTTTTTTATTTATTTATTTTTCAGTAGTCAGGCTTTTACAATCCTTACATCACCACCTGACTATGGTGTTAAGGGGTTTTATATATATATACAACAAAAAATTGACTACATTTTTTTTTCTTCTAATGTGAATATATATTATTTAAATATCAACATGATAATAAAAAGTGGAAAAGAAACAATCACACACACATACACACACTCTCGCACTTGCATTAACTTTCCATATATCAACTTGTGTATTGCAAAGAAAAATGTTATCTTTGTAAAGATCTACTCTTTATGTTTCATTTTTTATTTTATATGATTTGAATCAAAAGTAGTGGTGACTAATCAGTAAAAATGCAATCTACTGGGGCCCGGAATTTTTGAAAATAAGGTGTGGTACCATTTTTCTTTGCTATATAATGTTCATTTTCCTGATATTTTCTTATTTTTGCTAAAAGCCCTATAATACTTGGTTTCTTTTAATACAATTTACATTTGTATATATAGTTCTTTGCAATAATAATGATCAAATTCAACAGTAAACTCTCATTTTGAAGACAAAGAAAAATGTGCTTCTTAGATAATGTAAAGTTCACAAAATATCTTTTCAATTTTTGTGAAAAAGATTGCCATATAAAATGTGTTATAGGACATTCATAAAATAAATGCTCCATGGTTTCATCAGAAACCTTACAAAAAGTACAAAGCTTTGAATCTTTAAGTTTAACTTTATACAAGAAAGTATTAGTTGCAATTATTCTATGTAAAAATTTGTATTGAAAAGTTCTTAAATAAGTGTCTTTACATGATTTACAAGAGGGGCACAATTGGTTTCTATGGGAATGCCGATATGTTATTGAAAAATTCGTCCTTCAAACGAAACATATACATGTATGTTTTCAATCAAAAACTCAGGCATCTTGATAATGTCAGTTTGTTAAAATCAGAGTGATTTGTTTACAAAGTAGGATTTATCCCTTTTTAAGGTAGAGACGGACGGTTATCACATGACCTAATACAGCACGTGCATTTTGCGTAATTCGGTAGACAAGGTAAACAAGCAAAATGGCAGTCGACTGCGACCGCCTTCGTGTTTGCGGTCGGTTTATCAAGAACGATAGATTTAAAACATCTACAAGGATGAATTGTTTGAACGAGAGTGATAAGTTTAATCACTGGGGAGACCATGATTACGACACGAGGGGAGCATTGCCATTGGAACCGTCAACACCGGTATTTGTTGAAAACATTGCCTCAAATGATACGGTTTAAACTGATATCAGGCAGAGTAAAAACATCTCATGGAGTGAAGGCAGAAGGGTTGTTGAGTTGGAAGTTCAAGCGGAACATTTCTTCTGCAACAGATGCAACACCCCGCTCCATCTGAAGAATTTAGTTGGTTAAATGAGGTAAACAATAATTGTCAGCACCCCTTCATTTTTTTTACAAACTATGTAAACCATGTGAAGTTTGTAGGAATATGATTGCAATTCACCTTCAAATATGTCCTGCTGGCAGAAATTGTTACAATTTTTCTCTCAATCCAAACCCTTGTAGAAAATCAATACTAACAGGACTCAGGAGAGTGATAGCGTAATAATGCAATGCTTAGGCAAGCTATGAAAAATCAAGAGACCGTATGACAAAGACATTAACAACTATTGATCATCGTATGACCTTCAACAATGATCAAAGCCCATGCCGCAAAGTATGTTTATATAATTAGCATGAACGAACAACAAATATGTAACACATCAACAAACGATAACCACTGAATTTCTGGATCCTGACTTGGGACAGGTACATACATACAGAATGCGGCGGGGTTAAACATTAAGCGGGATCACACAATCCTCCCCTAACCTGGGAAAGTGGTGTAATATTACAACATACGAAAGGACTAAACAAATCAGTTGAAAAAGTCTCAACACATCAGATAGATACAAATAGAAATACATCTTGCAAAAACACAAAGTGGACGTGGTCAGATACTTGTATATCCCAACAACAAAAATACACTAAGTACTGATCTGAGAGTACTCGTAGTCACTGATGTATAGTTCAAAGCAAAATAACAACTAATAGAAAAATCATGCATCTTAGACTAAATTATCAATCAGAGTATGTATGTTTGCAATAGGAATACTTGTGTAAAGTGTAGAAAAGTCAAATGTTGTAATACTAGTGCAAGATGAAAGAGTCTTAGATTTTATGTATTCTAAAAAATCTCCGGAATTTTTAGGTATCCACATCTAATTCACGCCATCTCTAGAATAGGCAGTTTCACAATAACTTTGAATTCTGGCTTTGATTGCTGACAACATTGATGATAGGACAGGCGCCAACACATGCAATGGGTTTACTCGAAACAATAGTTACATAGAAAGATACACTAAAAGAAATTGAAAACAACACGTTTAATAATTTCTTGCATCCGAAGCGCTTTTCTGGATTTACCTTCATCAGGAACGCTCAAAGCCAAACATTTGAAATCCGAAGATGTATAAG